>NC_068368.1:17122108-17296739 GCF_020536995.1 Dreissena polymorpha | reverse complement strand
AAACATCTAATAAATTACCACACCACATTTTACCGCCCTCTCACTCCCCCTACCCCCCCTACCCACCCCACCCCCCACCACCCACCCCCCAAAAAAAGTGTTTTTTTTAACATCTAATAAGTTACCACACCCCACATTATACCCCCCCCCCCTCTCACCCCCACCCCCCCCCCCCCCACCCGCCCCCCCCAAAAAAAAAAAAAAAAAAATTTTTTTTTTAGACATCTTATAAATTACCACACCCCACATTATACCCCCCTCTCACTCCCCCTTGATCATGACTGGCAGATGACCCCTATTGATTTTCAGGTCACTAGGTCAAAGGTCAAGGTCACAGTGACTCGAAATAGTACAATGTTTTCCGGATGATAACTTACATAAGGTCAAAGGTCAAGGTCACAGTGACAAAAAACGTATTCACACAATGGCTGCCACTACAACTGACAGCCCATATGGGGGGCATGCATGTTTTACAAACAGCCCTTGTTTAAAATGCCTTTCATTTTTAAACTTGACCATGTATAGATCAAAGTCACAGCAGTTAGAAATTGCTGCAAGTCTGGGGCATACATGTTGTTTTTTTTAAACATCTTGTTATGATTTGTTGTCAATACATGACTTGTTATATGTGAACATGTTATTAGTATTATGTTCTTACACCTTACACCTTGCTTTGGTGCCTAAATTTGAGTTGAGCAACTGGATTCTATTTTAGCTCTCTTGTTAGCTCACCTGTCACGAAGTGACATGGTGAGCTTATGTGACAGTGTGATGTCCGGCGTCCGTTGTGCGTGCGTGCGTGTGTGCGTGTGTCCGTCAACAATTTGTTTGTGTAGACAGTAGAGGTCACAGTTTTTATCCAATCTTTATGAAATATGGTCAGAATGTTTATCTTGATGAAATCTGGGTTGTGATTGTCTTTGGGTCATCTGGGGTCAAAAACTAGGTCACTAGGTCAAATAATATAAAAACCTTGTGTAGACAATAGAGGTCACATCATTCATCATCATTACTAGACCCATTGTTCAGTATTTGATGATAGTCATATAATAGTATGTGTTTTTACCATCAAAACTTATAACAATTGGGCTATTCTCCTCCTTCTTATCTTTTCAACACAAACAACATACATATAATAATAATATTAATAATAACAATAGTAACAATAATATTAATATAACTTCATCATAATAGTTTAAATAACATATACCAATCATATTAAACTCAAAGAGATTCAAGTAGTAATAGATGTAATTATTCCTTCTTATTTCATATGCTTTGTTAACATTTTAAAAGTGCAAAAGAGCAGCACAAACAGTATGATTGGTTATCTCTGTCACGTCCGTGCAAGAGCGGACGCCATGTCAAGGTCGTTCTTTGTGTGAAATTTTCATCCCAAAACGAATTGACCTTCTTGCGTTTGCGCGGACGTGACAGAGATAACCAATCAGAGCCATGCTTTTAAATACTGCCAACCAATGAAAACACGACTTTCTTACAGCTTTAGGCAAGACATTGCTTATTAATTTTATTGAGTACTGCGTTTTTAACGCTTTTGAATAAGTAAAGTATAGATATTTTTAAACCGATAGATTTTTATTAAAACACCGCACCAACACTGCAAAGTTTTCTATTTGTATCAATGGTACAGCCCAGTAAAATCGGGCTGTCCATTTTATGGCCGTTTTCGACCTTTTAATGCAGAGTTTTATATGTTAAGCAGTGTGCTCGGGCAATGGTTTATTAACCGAAGTCCCGAGGGTAAACAACCCCATTAGTCAGATAGAGGTCACAGTTTTCATCCAATCTTTATGAAATTTGGTCAGAATGTTTATCTTGATGAAATCTGGGTTGGTATTGTATTTGGGTCATCTGGGGTCAAAAACTAGGTCACTAGGTCAAATAATAGAAAAACTTTTTGTAGACAATAGAGGTCACATTTTTCATCCAATCTTTATGAAATTTGGTCAGAATGTTTATCTTAATAAAATCTGGGTTGGGATTGTATTTGAGTTATCTGGGGTCAAAACCAGGTCACTAGGTCAAATAATAGAAAAACCTTGTGTAGACAAAAGAGGTCATAGTTTTCATCTGATCTTAATGAAATATGGTCAGAATGTTTATCCTGATAATAACTGATTTTTAATCGTTACAGGGCTCCCGCTGCCGTTCATCAATGGCGAAAATGTAGCAAATTCAGCGAATAAAATGATCGTTTAGCGAACGATTTTTTTCCTAACAAATGCCGTCCCAGATAATAAACTCTTTCAGCTGTAGACTGCTTCAATACATTGCCGTCTTATTGACCCGAAAAATTTATACGCAGTCGGCATTATCACCGGTTAGAACCGGTCATCGAGACAAAGGAAAATGACTGGTGTGAAAACAAAACAATGGTGTAAGCGTACATCTTATCGGCTTAAATAAACAATTACATCTGATTAAAGATTGCTGCCAATTTCAATCAATTTGAGTAAAAGCGTTAGCGAATTATCAACTTAGTCACACAATGAACGTAAGTAAAGAAGTTGATAATCGATTTTAATTTTGAGAAGTTCGTAATGTTTGTAATGATTAAAGGCTAAATGTGTTACAATTGTGAATGACGATAGATGAACGGGTATAAAACCCTTGATATTTTTGGTGAAAGTGTTGAAAATTGCGATTGCCATTATGGCGACCATAGGCAATAAGCGTCCTTTGGACTCTGACGAATCTTATAATGACACGGTTAAAAAAAATCAAATCTGATAATAGATCATTCAAAGATGTTTGGCTTTCATAATTCAAGTGGTTAGACTATAATGCAAAATCAAAAACAATGTATTGCAAAATATGCATACAGTTTCAAAAATCAAATTCATTCACTTTGGGTGTAGTATGTTGAAAAAAGACAACATTTCAAAACACGAAAAATCAAAAGGTAATAACAAAAAATGACAATCAATATTAAAATGAATATACATGAACAATTTTTATATTATTAATAATATATTAAAAATATCAATAATATTTTGTTATGTTCATAATAAATATATATTGACACTTTTCAAAATGCGCTTTTTGTTTTGAAATTTAGCATATTTAATTTTGTTTATTTCAGATCACAAAGAGGCCTCACAAACTTAAAGTCTGAAAACATCAATGGCAAATGCGCAGGCTGCAGCAATATCCAAAAGTGAAGGGGCTGTAGTGTCGGCTATGACTAATGTGTACTTTGCTGCACAACATACTCTTGCATCATCGCTGGTTCCAGACCCTGAACAGATTGTGTGTCTTGCAGGTAAAAAAATTAATAAAACATCTTAAAAACAAATTTGATTTGTTTTAAATTGATTGATAAAATTTGATTTTGTTTAAGTTTGCTACAAATAATGAGCAAAATATACTTGAAATCATAAATTATATTTTAAGGATGCAAATTTGTATTAATATATTTTCAGGGTGCAACCCAGCTCAATGACCTTCGAGTTGACAGCCACACGTCATATGAACACAGCTCCAGTTTGTTGGAATTTCAAAACTGTATGGCAGACGTTCTGAGGAGTGATCTTCTCCAGAAGATACAGACATCATGCAAGTACAGTATCATGATCAATGAGAGTACAGACGTTACAGTGAAGCAAAATTTAGTGACCTATGTTAGACTTTTGGAAAATGATGAGTTTGGAATGGCTTAATGCCACATACTAACTGTTTAGGTGTTGCTGAACTTCAAAGAGCAAATGCAGAGAGCATATATGAGAATGTAGTTAATTTGCTTGGTAGAAAGGGAATTGGCATTCAACATCTCTCAGAAATTCTATTAAAATTGAAAACTTGGAGAACTTGTTGATTTTATCCATAGAGAGCCCACCAATGGAAAAGTTTGATTTCAAACCTGCTTTCAAGATTTGGGCTGGATTGAAGTTGAGGCGGATTATGGCCTTCTGCTAAAATGTATGTTCAGGATATCATGTGCTCATGTAATGTAAATTTATCATATGCTTATTTCATGAACATGTGCTTGAGTTATGATGTATGTACTTCTATAAATGGTTTGTTGTAAACTGTTTATTTGTGTTATGTACACATGATGATTATAGTAATAAACATATTAAAGCTTTGTTTTTTCGTTTCTTCTTTTACACCCCTTAGCCTAGACTTACAACAGGTGGTTCCTAATGCTTTGCTAAAACTTTGGCTACAGTTTCTTAAATTTGGCTACACAAAATTACATTTGGCTAAAATGTTGGCTATAGAAATCTTTGGGCCAGGGGGGAGCCCTGAATGTATATGGGTCATCTGGGGTCAAAAATTAGGTCACCGAGCCAATGCTAGTAAAACCTTGTGTAGATGAAAGAGGTCACAGTTTTCATCACGTCTTAATGAAATTTTGTCAGAATGTTTTAATTAATGAAATCTGACTTGGGATTGTATATGGTCTGATAGAATTTAAGTTGATGTGGCAAGGATAGTCAGGTGAGCGATTCAGGGCCATCATGACCCTCTTGTTTTTGATATTTTATTTAATTTTATGATGGTAGAAAGTTGGATTAGACAGTTAAAATGAAATGTTGCTTCCAAGGGCCAACATGGCACCTTTTTATTTTTAACTCAAATGTATATGAAATATTGCATGATACATACTGATGATTGTTGATATGGCAGACATGACAAATCAGCTCACTGTGGTCTTCACAGAATCCTGTCAGTTCTTTCTTGTGCTCCTGACATTGCTCTTGAGCATCCACATTGGTATTCGGCCACTGGCTGATGTTTTCCTTGCCAAAAATTCCATGCTTCTTGAAAAGTGTGTTATGGAGCTCAACACATTTCTGACAATAAAACTGGGAACATTTCTCACAATAAAATTCAGCCTCTGTGTTTCTGTCATTTTCCTGACAATAGAAGCAAGAAAAGTCAAAGAACAAATCTGATCCTCCATGAATTGAACTGTCAAAGTTGGAGGCCATTGCTATAACTAAATGTGAAGTTGAAATGCGAACCATCGTCTCATGATCATCACATGCTGCATACTCACCTGATAGATGTGGATTGATATGATATGGTATGAGATAACCTATTTCTTCATTCTCATATATCTCTAATTCCAGATAGTCAGCAACTAAACATGTTTAAACAGACATCACTACTCTAAATTCATTCTATACAGATAACATAGAGGATATTTGTTGGATTCGGTGGATAATCGATTTTAATTCACAAGTGATCATAGAAAATATATATTTTCCATGATCATGAGTGAATTTAAAGCGATATTCCACCGAATCCAACAAATTTTCTTTTTATTTTATGCTTTTTTTTTCACAGTTTATATACATTGTTAATGAGTTCAACTAAAGAATTTTGCTGGGATAATGACGTCATTTCATCAAAAAATGACGTCATTTCACAGTAAACAGTGGAAATTATTGATAATTTTCACTGATAATTTTCACTGATTGAAACAGTGAAATTATCGGTTTAAATTCACTGATATTTCTCTATAAACCACCGGAAAGCATAAAATAAATAAGCAATATTTAAAAAAAAAAAATGTTTTTCTGTTAGACATATTTTACTATCCTCATAAGAAGGTGATGCACAAGGTCAATCCCACTCCACATCGCTCATTGTTTGCAAGCAATCTATGCATATATAATTGTAACACATTGTAAACATTTGATCATCAACAGCTTTTACAAAATGATGCATGCAATATTTGTGAGGGTTGAGGACATACCACTCTACGCTGCACATAATTCGCAAGCAAAGTCTGCATATTATTATAAATATTATATAGTTGATCATCAATGGCTGTTATATTACAATACAAGCAATATTGGTTTTACAGATAATTGACATTACATGAATTCTAACATTTCTTATCACAGCTTCTGCAAAAGAGCTAAGAAAATCTCCCTATCTTTACTTTTACGAAAATCATAAACATTGTTGATTTCATTAATTTAAAATGCACTGTAATACATGGACAGGTATGATTTAGCTGCTTTAATAGTGGTCTAGTTTTGCTCATTTTTATGCCCCCGGATAGAATGATCGGGGGTATATTGTTTTTGCCCTGTCAGTCTGTAATTGTGTGTGTGTGTGTGTGTGTGTGTGTGTGCGTGCGTGCGTGTGTGCGTGCGTGGGTGCGTGCGTGCAAGCGTGTGTGCAAGCGTGCGTGCGCGCGTGCATGCGTGTGTGAACTTTAACCTTGGTCATAACTTTTGCAATATTGAACATAGCAACTTGATATTTGGCATGCATGTGTATCTCGTGGAGCTGCACATTTTGAGTGGTGGATGGTCAAGGTCATCCTTCAAGGTCAAAGGTCAAATATATGGCTTCAAAGCGGTGCAATAGGGGGCATTGTTTTTCTGACAAACACATCTCTTGTTGTACTCAAATTTTGAACTGAGCATATCTAAAAAAGTTTAAGAGCTTTCAACTTACAACTTAATATTTAGATAGATCCCAGTTGCACAGTTTACAATAACCAGAACTCTTGCTCTCTAGTTTTTCAATTGCCCTTTCTTAATTGTTGAAGTTAATTTGTGTCAGCATAATATCTTTTAAAAGAAAACAGGTATAAACTTAAAACACAGGTATGTAAATTTAATTGCCAAAGTATGCTGTGTACACTTGAAACTCTCCTATATTTTTAGAGGTATTCCCTTGTCAAAAAAGTGAGCAAAATCCGGTTATAACCCAGTTTTAAACTGGGTTTAACCCTGCGGTATTGGCACCGAGCTAAAAGCGAGTCTTTTAAACACACTTTTTGCTTACCGACTTGGTTTTATCTGAGTTGAATCTTGGTTTAACTCGCTTAAAGCCAACATAGTGGTTTTTTTAACCGTCTTAAGTGGGTTTAAAGTGAGTTTTTTTCAGGCATCTGTGTTTAACTCTGCGGTATTTGCACTGTGCTAAAAGCGGGTTTTTCAGACACGCTTTTAGCTTACCGACTGGGTTTTTTAGCTTACCGACTTGGTTTTTTCTGAGTTAAATCTTGGTTTAACTCGCTTTAAACCAACATAGTGGGTTTTTTAACCATCTTAAGTGGGTTTAAATTGAGTATGATTTTCTACAAGTTGGGTTTTTGAGGTTTTTTAAACATGCTTAGACCAACATCTGTCTGTGGAGTTGGTTTTAAGTGGGTAAAAAGTGTGTTTTTTATGTGAGCTATAAGCAGGCTAAACACGGTTTTTAAGTGAGCGAAAAGTGAGCTGAAAGCACGCCTTTGTTAGTTTTTTTCACAGTGAAAACATGCTTTTAACTCGCTTTAAACCTAGTTATTAACAGTATTTTATCTGTGAAAAAAACAAAAGCAATTTGTGGGTTTGGGTAAGTTGATTTTTGTGGGTTTTAACAGTGTTTTAGTGAGTTTTTTTAAGAAAGTAGGTTTTTTGTGAGCCTTTTGTGGGATTTTGCAGTGTGAAAAAAAATAATTTTGGACTGATATGTTCTAGAAAAAGTGGTTTTTGTGAAGCAATTACAACAGTTCATTATAAGCCCCATGTGGTTAAAAGCGAAAAAAAACACAATGTGTACGAAAATTATGTTTATATGACAAAAATAGTACACCGCAAATTAATAAAAACAGATTATTTTGACAATACATTATACAATAATAGACATTTATGGAAGATTTTGAAGCAAAAGGTTGACCGCAATGGACCACTGCGGGTGGAGTATTTAGACCGCAGCTGCTGCAGAGACCTGGATCTCAGCTGTTGGAGGTACCTGAACCGCAGTGGAATGAGGAACCTGGATTTCAGCTTATGGAGGGACCTTGACGGCATACTGTGTTGGGACCTGCACAGCAGTGACTGGAGAGACCTTGACCGCTAGGGGACCTGGAAAGCAGCCAGTGCAGGGACCTAGACCTGATCTTGGCGGGTGGAGGGACCTGGAAAGCAGCTGGTAGAGACCTGGAAAGCGGGCGCTGGAGCGACATGTAGTTGTACCATTGATGCTGCTTGTGTCCTTCTCCTCTTGAGCATCCCTTATGCCAGTTGATCTGCAAAGGATTAATACCATATCACTTTCAAAAGGGCAAGGCATTCTTCAAACATGTTGATTGGTTATGTTTTCGTTCCACTTAACTATGAAATATTGCTGTTATGGTAATCTTGTTGCTTTAATAATAATAAATTTAAGTTATTTGCTTGTTGTTTTTGTTTGTTTATTTTTGAAATTTTAATCCCGTGATCACATGTGACTTAGCACTTTTCATCAATTATTAAAAGAAATTGCGTTTGGTAGAAAATGCAGTTTGAAAATGTACCAAGATGCGTGGTCTCATTTGGCTGTGTGGTCTGGTGGCATTGTAAATGCAATAACCTGTATAGTTTACCTCTCAACAAATCGAGCTTTCTTGGTCAAGGACAGGGCGAGGTTTTCCCACTCTTGTTCCCCTCAAGTTTGCCAGCTTGTGCAGGGTAAAAACCAGGTTTAAAAGTCCATACATCAGGCAGGCGATGATGCACATTCTTTCCAAAGGATCTTCCCATCGATGTCAATTTTGCCTTGTGGCAAGAGTTTAACCTTCAAAATTAAAATATATAAGTTCTAATTAAGTATGAGGGAAAGAAATCCGTTCAGTAATAACCAGAAATAGATATAAATAAAATTTTAGATGACAATAACCATGAAACACAACCATAATTATTCACTGTACACAACATTTACACACAGCTATTTCATGTGTAAGTTTATCTATTTTTGCTTCAAAATGTGTTGTTTATCCTTTAAATTGCAATACAATAACTTATCCATTTACATTTCCCAGTGACAATACATAAATATGATAATGATCATAATTAATTCAATAAACTAAATAAAAAAGGGGTGAAGAAATGACAATACAAACCTGTTAAAACTGTTCTTCAGTATTCCAAACACAACAACAGGCAGTTCAACCCCCTTTCCAACCAACTTATTATTGATTTCCACATTGCAGTAAAAAACACATTGTTTTCATCACACAATACTTCATGCTGACAGAATTTCAAGACATTTTACACTACCATTATAAGTCTTTCACTTCTTTATATTAATGTTGCTGAATTAAATTTAGCTCAATATTCAATTGCTGACACCAGCTTGTTTTTCAAAAGTTGTTTTTTTCAAAAAGATAACTTCCTCAGTGCAATAGCCAATCAAAAGCCTTATATCTTATTCCACACAGCCTTATCTCTAGGCAAACCCCATCAGTAGCCTTATCTGCCCCTTAATCAGTACCCTGTTTAGCTCTGAATGCCTGACAGATTGTTATCTGTTTATTGTTAGTGGTGTGAAATAAGGGTGTTTTTAGGTATTGTCTTGTTATTTTGTTGACAGTTTATGTAACACAGGTCATGTTTGGCATTTTATTATTTTATTGCAAATTAAGAAAATGGATATGATGGTATCATATGCAAATATCAAAATCTTGCATAACTTATGTACAAAAATAAATAGATTATTTCCAAAATAATGTTTCCAATACCATAATTATTTAAATATGCAGATTTAACAAGTAAATACTGTTTTAAACAAATATAAACAATCATATGAGATTTTTTTTTAAATAAAAAATTAAGACATAAAACAATCATAAGATATTGTTAATAAAAAAAACAAACATAAAGATAAAAATTCAAAGTGAAACACAAACTCTTTCATTTTCATGTATAAAACTAAGCTTGACCATTGTTATAGTTTTTGTCAGTGAAACTTGTTGTCCATCTGTGAACCTGTGATGTTCTGAAAGAGCCATTTTCATCCAATATTCCCTAAAAATTATGGGGAGCACACACATGTACAATAGGGACAATGGCAAACAAGCTGTAAAAAAAGCCCCTTTACAATTGACTTGTTTTATTTATGGCTAAAAACATCAAACAAAGACCCAGTTGAAGAATTATTGTTTCATTGATGAGTTATATTAATAAACAAAAGACCAACTTGTTGAAAAGTGTGTTAAAGTGAGTCTTTAAGCCTCGTTGCAGCTCTCAACTTATTTACAAAAAGACCAAGTTAAACTCGCTTAAACCCACTTCTGTTTATAAAAAGACCAACTTCTGTTGTAAAAGACTCGCTTATAAAACAAAAAGACACACTTAAACACACATAAACCAACTCATAAATAAAAAGGCTCACTTTTGACACACAAAAAACCGACTTCTTACAGAAAAAAACTCGCTTAAACACACATCTTCTTAAAATAACCAACTTTAAACTCAGTTAAGCACAGTTTAGCGCACATAAAACTCACTTTTATTAGCAAAAACCAACTTCCGCTAAGAAAAACTCAGAAAAAACACAGTTTTATGTTGGTTTAAGTGTGTTTTGGTATGAAAGTGGGTTATTTTTTGACAAGGGTTGTCTTGTGTTTATTTGTGTACTTAATTTTTGTTTGGAACTTATCTTGAAAACTATTAGTGGTAACAACTTGAATCTTTATAGGTGGGTAGATCTCACTGAGATATGTACAGTGCACAAGAACCATAACTCCTTTACCCATTTTTAAGAGTAATTGCCCTTAGCTTATTGTTGTACTGTTTTAATTTTGTCTTGAGCAAATCTCAAACAGTAAAAGAGGCATCAATTTGAAACTTATTGTGTAGCTAGATCTCATTTTGCACCATGACTATGTATTTTACTGCCAAATTTTTTAAGATATGGCCCTTTTTAAAATCTAAATCCTATACTGAGTATATCTTGGAAACTATGATAGGTATGATCATAAACTTTTTAAGAATGTAGATCTGATTGATGAGATATGCAGTGCAGACAACCATAATTATTGTTACTGTATTTTTAGACTTTATGCCTTTTGTTCATGTTTTGCCATAGAATTTAGGATGTTGCATATCTTATAAACCAGATGTATATCTACTTGACTTTTCATAGCTAGATAGATTCCAATGACAGATCATACTTTCATACTTTCACAGTAGTTTCCCTTCCAGAGTTTCATGCTGAAATTTTATCCAGGGCATATATGGACTATATATTATGTGTCATGGCCAAAGTTCATAGGCAAAATGCTTGCTTGGTTGGAAAACCAGTTCTGAACTGTCTATTTCCTTTGAAAGTGCCATGTATGGCATAATAGGCATGACATTGAAAGTTTTAGTTTATTTTAAACAGTCATGATCCATCAATTTGTGGTGCATAGGAATTAATATCTGCACATATGAATCAAGAATTTTGTGTAAAGATGAACAACAGTCATGATCTCATTACTACTTCTGTTTTTTATGATTTGACAAACAAAAGTATTAAAAAAAAAGGAGTTTATGTATATTTTCTCTAGGCAGCATAAGAAAATTGACCAAAAAAAATTGCTTTACATAATTGATTCAGATTATTTTTACTTCAGGCAATTGAATTTCAAAACAGTCAGAGGATAAGATTTGCAACACGTCTTCAAGCAACAGTAAGATGCTACATAATAACCATTGTAAATGAGCCGTGCTCTGTGAAAAGGGGGTTTAATGCATGCGCGTTAAGTGTCGTCCCTGATTAGCGAGTGCAGTCTGCACAGGCTAATCAGGGACCACACTTTCCGCTTTTATGATTTTTCATTTAAGGAAAGTCTCTTCTTAGCAAAAATCTAGTTAAGGCGGAAAGTGTCGTTCCTGATAATTAAGCCTGTGTGGACATTTGTTAAACCCCCTTTTCACAGAGCATGGCTCAAATGAAATCACTTTTCTTCAATGCTGATGATTTTCTTTTAACCCTTTGCATGCTGGGAAATTTGTCGTCTGCTAAAATGTCGTCTTCTGAATTTCTAAAATTAGCATTTTCTTCGATTTTTTTTCAAAGAATACTATCAGAATAGCAAGTAGTTTTGATCCAGATGAGACACCACGTTCTGTGGCGTCTCATCTGGATCCAAACTGTTTGCAAAGGCCTTCAAAATCCGGTTCCCGCGCTGAAAGAGTTAATATGTTAATTTTCTTCAAGCAGTTTACAACAGTTCTGTAAAAGCAACTCAAAATAGAAGTATTGAGTTGGTGCAATTTTTAGTAAAGCATGTATACAAATAGGACACATTCATCAATTAACAGTTATATTGTTGTCAAGAGTTTTTTTATCTGATTAGTTCATTTAAAGGAAAACTTTAAATTTAAATGTAAATTTATGCTCCCACCTGAGCACAGAGTGACATCATTTGGTGCTTGTGTCCATCCATCTGTCTGTCAACTTCTCCTTCTCCTTCTGAACCACTTGGCAGATTTTTATGAAACTTCAGAGGAATGATTCTTGATATATTAGTTTCAATGTCATTTCCTCTGTGAATGTGTATTCTTATGGTCCTAGATTAAACAACAGAGAGAAGTTGTGCAGAAACTAAACAACGATATCAGAGACAAGATGACAGTAATGTTAAAACAGACTGAACGGTGAGTCAAACCCTCTCTTGTAAATATTTCAAAATGATTTTTGCTTAATTTTTATGAGGGGATATGGGGAGTGGGGCATATTTTCATAACAAACTTTTATCTAGGAAGCACTAATATATGCAAAAATCAATTGTATTTAGATTCTCAACTGCACTTAATTATTTTCTCATTTGCATCGTATATTTTACATGTGCTTTTTTTTATAAAATACTGATATTTTTTCAAGGAAGGCAGGTTTTCATATAATTGATACATTGCGAGCTGAGAATAGTAGACTGTGTCAAACCACACCGTTGCGTAAATACACTAAGCGTCATGGGGACTTTCTAGTAAAATTTAGTTTTCGTGAATTAGGAATTTTCATTGGTCCCTTATCCAAGCCAGTAAACAAATTTGACCAATGCCTTATTTAAACACTTAGATGTGTCGCAGTGTAAGCCTTGTTGTAATAACAGTTATCTGGTCAATTGAAACTTAATTTTTAAACCTCATTGGGTATTTATTTAATATTTTGTGTGGTTTTATTAGCTCCACTGGCCAGAGGCCAGCGGGGCTTATGTCATGGTCCTGTGTCCGTCATGCGTGCGTCCGTGCGTTAACTTTTTCTTTAAACATCTTCTACTCCTAAACTACATGTCTAATTCTGATAAAACTTCTCACAAATGTTCCTGGGGTAAACCTCTTTCAAATTTGTTCAAATTATGACCCTTGGGTCAAATTTGATCCCGCCCGGGGGTCAATTAATTGAACATATGCTTATATAAAGCCTATTTTGTGCAAACTTTAAAAAATCTTCTTGTCTATAACCATTGCGCCTAGTGCTACCACATTTGGTATGGAGTGACATCTAATAGTCCTCTACCAAATTTTGTTCAAATTATGCCCCTGGGGTCAAATTTGACCCTGCCCCGCGGGTCACAAAAATGAACATATGCTTATATAAAGCCTTTTTTGTGCAAACTTAAAAAATCTTCTTGTCCATAGGGCCTAGGGCTACCAAATTCAGTATGTAGTGACATCTAATAGTTCTCTTACGTAGTTTGTTCAAATTATGCCCCTGGGGTCAAATTTGACCCTGCCCCGGGGGTCACAAAAATGAACATACCCTTAAATAAGGCCTATTTTGTGCAAACTTTAAAAATCTTTTTGCCCATCACCGTATGGCAGGCATAGGGCTACCAAATTTGGTATGTAGTGACATCTCATAGTCCTCTACCAAATTTGTTCAAATTATGCCCCTGGGGTCAAATTTGACCCTTCCGCGGGGGTCACAAAAATGAACATATGCTTATATAAAGCCTATTTTGTGCAAACTTTAAAAACATTCTTGTCCATAACCGTAGGGCCTAGGGCTACCAAATTCGGTATGTAGTGACATCTAATAGTTCTCTACTTAGTTTGTTCAAATTATGCCCCTGGGGCCAAATTTGACCCTGCCCCGGCGGTCACAAAAATGAACATATGCTTAAATAAGTTCTATATTGTGCAAACTTTAAAAAAAATCTTGTCCATAACGTATATAGCATAGAGCTACCAAATTTGATGTGTAGTGACATCTAATAGTCCTCTACCAAATTTCTTCAAATTATGCCCCTCGGGTCAAATTTGACCCTGCCCCGGGGGTCACAAAAATGAACATACGCTTATATAAAGCCTATTTTGTGCAAACTTTAAAAATCTTTTTGTCCATTACCGTAGGGCCTAGGGCTACCAAATTTGGTATGAAGTGACATCTAATAGTTCTCTATTTAGTTTGTTCAAATATGCCCCTGGGGTCAAATTTTACCCTGCCCCAGGGTCACAAAAATGAGCATACGCTTAAAAAAGGCCCATTTTGTGCAAACATTAAAAATCTTCTTGTCTATAACCATATGGCATAGGGCTACCAAATTTGGTATGTAGTGACATCTAATAGTCCTCTCCCAAATTTGTTCAAATTAAGCCCCTGGGATCAAATTTGACCGTTCCCCAGGGGTCACAAAATTGAACATATGCTTATATTGGGCCTATTTTGTGTAAACTTCAAAAATCTCTTGTCCATAACCATTGAGCCTATTTCTACCAAATTAGGTATGTATTAAAATCGTTAAGTTCTCTACCAAGTTTTTTCAAATTATGCCCCTGGGGTCAAATTTGACCCTGCCCCAGGGGTCACAAAAATGAACATATGCTTAAATATACGGCCTATTTTGTGCAAACTTTAAAAATCTTCTTGTTCATAATTATAGAGCATAGGGCTACTAAATTTGGATTGTAGTGACATCTAATAGTCCTCTACCAAATTTGTTCAAATTATTCCCCTGGGCTCAAATTTGACCCTGCCCAGGGGTACACAAAACTGAACATACGCTTATATAAAGCCTCTTTTGTGCAAACTTTAAAAATCTTCCTGTCTATAACCATTGGGCCTATGGCTACCAAATTTGGTATGTAGTGACATCGTATAGTTTTCTACCAAGTTTGTTCAAATTATGCCCCTGGGGCCAAATTTATATATAACAAGAAATATCTTTAAAAAAGATATACGGCATTGATTGTGGTTGCAGTTAATGAAAGGTAAAGACTTCAATGAATGAGATCAAAGATAGCGAATGTCTTTTTCAATGCAGTTCTTAGCTGCAGCAAACGCAGTACGGGATGATACGCGGAGTTTTCGCGGCTTATTTTACATTATTACATATTGCTGGTCATAAACGTATAGATACAAAACAGAAAACCAAAAGAAGAATGGAAGTGAAATTAAAACATATGAGTCAACCGGCCACACGCGAAGTATCGGTATATATTTTAAAAATTTATACGCGCGTTCTTCGAACAAACCTGTTTTAGTGGTTTGTCTGGCGTTGCTATTTGATTCGATTTTTAACAGTATCGAGAATCATTGCGCTCATGCTTAATTCATTAGTCAATATGATGGCATAATTCTTGTTAAATTAATTTAAAATAATATTTATCATGGTATTGTTGTAAAACACATTAAGAATCTATTATTGACATAACATATGAAATTGCTGGATATCTTCATTTAACATCTGTCTGGTCTAAAGAAAATTCCAGTTCACCTAGTTCACGCTATAGCGTCTTTATTATGTAACGATTATTTTCCTGTCCGCGAACTCCGATCAGCACATAGGGTAGAGACGCAGCGATGACCTGTATGTAAACTCTGACATTCACACACAGTGGCCGCAAATTGATCCGATATACCTCGCGAGTTGAAATGCAATGCATTAAAGTGAGTCTTCGCTTCCACTGCTCTCTATACTTTAACATGTTGACAGGAATATGGAAGTTAGTACTAAATATGAGAAAATAGCCTTTTAGTGCAAACGTTCTCGCGCTGAAAATCTTCTGAAAATAAAAGGTGGACACACAAACTGTATTGATGTCGAGATTGAGTGTAAAACTGTTCTATCTATTAAGCCTTTTCATTAGATATAAAATTGTTTCATGCTGAACACGCAGTAAAACAGTGTTACAAAGACGCTGACATGTTTCCAATGTTCTGGTCGTATTCTCAAATCAGCCAATGCAGTGTATTCATCTGTACTTGGCCGCGGGAAGTTTTATTTGAATTCTATTGGACGCTAACAAAGGTCAGGCTAAGGTGAAAAGCTGGCTTAATACAGCTTACGCCGAAAAATGCTCACCCTTCCAACTTTAAGCGCCCAGAGGGACGAGGGATAGAAAGAGAAAGTCACATGCTTAAGTACATTTTAATCCATGCCCATGGCACGCTTATTATGCTCCCCGAAAATTTTCGGGGAGCATATAGTTGCCAGTTTGAAGTTCCTTCCGTACTTCCTTCCTTCCGTCACACTTTTGTTACCGTTTCTCATAGCACCTTCAATACTTTACAGATCTCTTTCATATTTTGCATGTAGGTACCTTGCATGGACCTCTACCTTTTGATGAGGTTTTAGGTCACTGGGGTCAAGGTGAAGGTCTCCGAGGCTAATAATATACTTTTTCCGTCACACTTTTTTTAGCTCACCTGATTGCTAAGGTGAGCTTTCCTGATCGGTCTTTGTCTGTCTTCTGTCCGTCCGTCCGTCGTCCACATTTGGTTTGTAAACACTCTAGAGGCCACATTTCATGTCCGATCTTCATGAAACTTCGTCAGAAGATTTGTCCCAATGATATCTCGATCAAGTTCAAAACTGGGTCATGCTGGGTCAAAAACTAGGTCACTAGGTAAAAAAAAACAAAAAAAACTTGTAAACACTGTAGAAGTCACATTTCATGCCCAATCTTCATGTAACTTTGTCAAAATGTTTGCCTTATTGATATGTTGGCCGAGTTCAAAAGTGGTTCCGGTCCGTTGAAAAACATGGCCGCCAGTGGGCAGGGCAGTTTTCCTTATTTGGCTATAGAGAAATCTTGTAAACACTCTAGAAGTCACAATTTTTGCCCAATCATCATGAAAGTTAGTCAAAACATTGGTTTTATTGATATCTCGGACGAGTTTGAAAATGGTCCAGATTGGTGAAAAAACATGGCCACCAGTGGGCGGGGCATTTTTCTCTATATGTATATAGTGAAAACATGTAAACACTCTAGAAGTCACATTTTTGGCCCAATTTTCATGAAATTTGGTCAGAACATTTGTTTCTTTGATATGAGAGTTGAGTTCGAAAATGGTTCCGGTCAGTTGAATAACATGGCTGCCGGGGGGGGGGACAGTTTTCCTTATTTTGCTATATAGAAACCTTGTAAACACTCTAGAAGTCACAATTTTTGCCCAATCATCATGAAAGTTGGTCAAAACATTGGTTTTATTGATATCTTGGACGAGTTTGAAAATGGTCCAGATCAGTGAAAAAACATGGCCGCCAGTGGGCGGGGCATTTTTCTCTATATGTATATTGTGAAAACATGTGAACACTCTAGAAGTCACATTTTAGGCCCAATTTTCATGAAATTTGGTCAGAACATTGGTTTCCTTGATATGAGAGTTCAGTTAAAAAATGGTTCCGGTCAGTTGAATAACATGGCTGCCGTGGGGGGGGGGCAGTTTTCCTTATTTTGCTATATGGAAACCTTGTAAACTCTCTAGAAGTCACAATTTTTGCCCAATCATCATGAAAGTTGGTCAAAACATTGGTTTTATTGATATCTCGGACGAGTTTGAAAATGGTCCAGATCGGTGAAAAAACATGGCCGCCAGTGGGCGGGGCATTTTTCTCTATATGTATACATGTATAGTGAAAACATGTGAACACTCTAGAAGTCACTTTTTTGGCCCAATTTTCATGAAATTTTGTCAAAACATTGGTTTCCTTGATATGAAAGTTGAGTTCGAAAATGGTTCTGGTCAGTTAAATAACATGGCTGCCGGTGGGGGGGGGGCAGTTTTCTTATATTTATATAGTAAAAAAAACTTGTGAACACTCTAGAAATCACTTTTTTTCCTCAATCATCATGAAACTTGGTACAAAGATTGGTTTTATATATATCACATAATTTATGCCATAATTATTGCCCTTAGATTGTCCAAATTTTCATTATATTATACAAAATCCTTGTAAACACTCTAGAGGTCACAATTTTGTTTCAGATTTTATGAATCTTGGTCATAATATTTATTTTTGTAAGCAAAGTTTGATGTTTGGTAAGGGGGATCAACTCAAAATATAGGTCACCAGGTCAAATCTTACAAAAACAAAGACACTACATATGCCAGAGTTTTGGTTCAATAATGATGAAACTTGACCAGGATGTTTGTCTGGACAATATCTAGGTCAAGTTTGACGTTTGGTAAAGATTGAATGAACCGACTCCTCTCAGGTGAGCGAACTAGGGCCATCTTGGCCCTCTTGTTACAGTTTCTCATAGCACCTTCAATACTTTACCGATCTCTTTCATATTTGGCATGTAGGTACATGCATGGACCTCTACCTTTTAATGAGGTTTGAGATCACTGGGTCAAGGTCACCGAGGCTAATAATAATATACTTTTTTCGTCACACTTTTGTTACCGTTTCTCATAGCACCTTCAATACTTTACCAATCTCTTTCATATTTGGCATGTAGGTACCTTGCATGGACCTCTACCTTTTGACGAGTTTTGAGGTCACTGGGGTCAAGGTCTCCGAGGCTAATAATAGATTTTTTGAGGTGGTTATTAACACATAGATTGACAAAGCGCATCATCGGGGAGCATCCATCAGTTTCACTGATATGCTTGTTTCGCATAAAAAACAGTGGAGAGATACAGGGCCATCATGGCCCTCTTGTTTGTGCTGTGGTGACTAATCAATATCCATAAAAACAATATACTGACTAACGATTCTTCCACAGTATAATTATTTATGTTGTTAGTGTACAGAAAGTAATTTTTAGTCCATTCTGGCAACTTATCATAGCTCAGTTGTCTTTGTTTAATGGATGGAATTCACTTTTGTTTTGATCTTTGCATTCAATTATTTCTTTCTTCCCAAAAATTTTGTAATCATGGTTTGAAAATAAAAATTATGTTGTATTGCAGTGAGAGAGCGACACTAAAAGAACAGTTGAAATATGTTATAGAAGAAAACAAGTACATGAAACAGATACTTAGTGAGGTATGTACTTCTGCTTCAATTAAAAATATGCAAATGTGTGCAAAGTAATGAAATTATCATGTTATCATTTTTTTCAGAATATGTCTGAATTTGTACACTTTTAAGCTCACCTTATGCTCTGCCATGTGTTTGTCAATGTTGAGCTTGGCTTAACTTGGCTAGAATGTTTATCTGGACAATATCTAGTCATTGCTCAAAAAAGGGCCATTGCGTCTATAAACTAGTTCACCAGCTCAAATCTTCCAAAACCCTTTTTATCACTCTAGAGGTTACATTTATGATCCATCTTGGTCAAAATGTTCTTGACAATATCTAGGCTGAATCTGGGTCATGGCGTCTATAGACTAGGTCACCAGGTCAAATATTAGAAACAAGAAATATCTTTTAAAAAAAGATATACGGCGTTGATTGTGGAAGGAGTTGGTGAAAGGTAAAGAGTTCAATAAATGAGATCAAAGATAGCGATTGTATTTTTCTGTGCAGTTCTTAGCTGCATCACACGCAGTACGGGATGTTACGCGGAGTTTTCGCGGTTTATTTTACATTATTACATATTGCTGGTCATAAACCTATACATATAGATACAAAACAGAAAACCAAAAGAAGAATGGAAGTGAAATTAAAACATATGAGTCAACTGGCCACACGCGAAGTATCTGTAAATATTTTAAATATTTATATGGGCATTCTTCGAACAAACCTGTTTTAGTGGTTTCTCGGGCACGGCTATTTGATTCGATTATTAACAGTATCGAGAATCATCGTGCTCATGCTTAATACATTAGTCAATATGGTGGAATAATTCTTGTTAAATTAATTAAAAATAATATGTATCATGGTATTGTTGAAAACACATGAAGAATCTATTATTGACATACAATAATTATATCGCTGAATATCTTCATTTAACATATTTCTGGTCTAAAGAAAATTCCAGTTCACCTAGATCACGCGATAGCGTCTACATTATATAACGATTGTTTTACTGGCATCGAACTGACCCTGATACCTTGCAGGTTTGAATGCGATGCATTAAAGTGAGGACACGCTTCCAAGGCTGGAACGACGGCTTGTTTAAAACTTTATACTTTCACATGTTAAATGTTCAATTTCAAAAACAATTTAAAATGGTTTGGCCAAAACGAATAGCATGATAGGGAAAAACAATACTTTTATGAACTTAAATATACAAGCACACAGACGGGAATATGAAAGTAATTACTAAATATGAGAACATAGCCTTTAAATACAAATGCTCTAGCGCTGGCAATCCTCTGAAAATAAAAGGTGCACGCACAAACTGTATTGATGTCGAGTGTTTAGTGTAAAACTGTTCCATCTATCAAGCCTTGTCATTATAGAGATAAAATTGTTTCATGCTAAACACGCAGTAAAACAGTGTAACAAAGATGCGATTGTGTTTCCAATGTTCTGGTGGTATGCTCAAATCAGCCAACGGACTAAATATAGTGTATTCATTCGTGTCTAGCTGCGGGAAATTTTATTTGAAATTTATTGGACACTAAGGCCACTCCAAATTGATTTGTTGGTCGTCGGATTTGCCGCACCTATTTTTTCAAAATGGAAATTTTTTTATATATTTTTTACCGCTTGCACTCATTTTTGTGTCCTTCTGTAACTATAGCGCATGTGTTTTTTTTAATTTGTGGAAAAAAAAAAAAGCAATCTCGCAGAAATGATTTTGACACTGAATATGAATGCCAAATATAGTGTTTCGTAACCTTTTTAATCGATAACTGTAGTCGCTCAAAATTTCGATCGAGACGACCAGAAAAGTGACTTCCTACGTGACCGTTTAAACAAATTGCGGTGAAAAGTTGCTGCAGCCAACCCTTATGAATATACCGTAAAACGCTGTGTATAACGCGCACTTTTTTTACCCCAAAATGTAATTTTAAAAACTTGATGCGCATTATACACCACAACAGCCATGTCAAGAGATTTTTTCCTACGATACAGAATTTTTTCCCCGATTTTTTGCTCCAAAAATTTTACTTCCCGATTTTTTTGCTTCAAAAAGTAGATGCGCGTTAAACACAGTGTTTTACGGTAAACACAGCTGCTTCGTTCTGTGACTTATTTTAATGTATTTGTTCAAGTTCGAACATGCAACTATGAGCAGATACCGTTGAAGCATGTTCAATTTAACAACATCGGGAAACATGACGTAAGTTTTTCATTCATTTTCTTTATTAAATGGGCGTATGGACCGTATTTCCGTATATGTAGGCAATTTTTTCCTATAACACAATGTTAAGTGAACAAAAAATAAACATAAATAAACATAAAATCATTAAAGGCTGGTTCTAAAAGAGTCACAGGGACAATGTTTTAGAATTATTAAAATACATGGTTGACGGAACATGTTTTACAGCTAGGTCCGTGTATTTTAGAAACATCAAAAAAGTTCTTTGTAATGTATACATTTGTTTCAGAAAAATACAATACCGTACTAGTCATCGAAATGCCCCTTTTAAAATAAGTTATCGACAATGGATTATATGCATGGCCTTTGTCCGACTGTCTGTCATTATCATTTTGATGATTGTCCCTCTTCAAGTGCTATTGCAACATGGTATACCTTTTCACAGCTTACAACATGGCATACCTTTTCACAGCTTTCACTATTGAAAACTTCGAACAAATATAAGCAGCAGTAGGTAGACATGTGTCCCTCACTTGAAAGAAATGGTTATATTTTGTGGTCAAAGGTCATATGCAACTTACTCATATGAATATGAGGTTGATATACATCGACCTCATATCTTTTAACGTTAATTTGCTGTAGCATCGTTCTGACATGAAATTCTATCGGAAGCTTTAACGGCTGCAAATTCATATAACAGCGCAGAATCTTCATGGAAGAGTTATTCAATATAAAAATATTAACATTATTTTACTAATTGCATTAGAAGATGTTTAATAAAAAACTTACAAGTAATGCTATTCCTGATATGAAAACACTAGCTTTAGACTTGTGTTCTACCTTTTAAAGTTTAAGTGCTGAAACCTAATTTTAGTGAATTTTTATTTGAAAAGTGTGATATATTATTGCTTGTTTGTACAAAGATTCTTTTCTAAGTGTAAGAATTGATTTGAATGCAAACTATAGCTGTTTAAACCTGTATCTCTTATTAATCGATATTTTTCTATCGAAAAGGGATTTTTTTATTCTTCGCTCGCTCGAAAATTTTCGTTTTCAAAAAAAACAAAAAAACATTTCGCTCACCTCTTCAACTTTTTTTCAAAAAAATCCGTAGATCAACATATCAATTTGGAGTGACCTTACAAAGGTCTGGTAAGGTGAAAAGCTGGCTTATACAGCTATGCCAAAAAACACTCTTAGTTGAAGCTGGTTAACATGCATTAACGAAAGCGCTGATGGCGTTAAAAGCATAGGTGCAAGATACAGGGAAGTTGCTGCTTAAGTAAATGTTAAGGGAACAGTTGACTGAATGAAAAACTAAAAGGCTACCAAGAAGAAAAGTTATTTTTAAGATTAAGTTCAAATAATGAAACAGTGCTCAATGTGATATATGCAATAAATTGATCATTGTTCAATATAGAAGAAAATGAAGCAATATGTTTAATTCATATAATACATTAAACATTAATGCACAATATAAATTACAATAATACTCATGGTGAATCAGCTACTCAGTTACAAAATGACGTCACGTGGTATAATGTTCGATATCGCCATCTGCTAATTTCTCAAATCAATAATTTCAAACAATTACCGACTATTTAAATAGATAATCTTTCCATTTACATCAGTGTTTGAAACGCTTATGAAAAATAATTACCAAAGCCTTTCAAAATTTAAGCACGGACAGATCTGTATCGAACTATTCTTTTCACAAATGAAAATAGACGCCACCCTATTCGTCTGCGTCAAGAATTTGTTGTAAAAATTGTGGTAGCGTTAGATGCAGAAGTGCACAACAGATTTAGTTCTGAATGCAGATTTTTATAGAAACTCCTCACAGCAGTTACTTCCCTTGCTTCGCCCGGTCAGTAACTTCTAGTATAAGGGAGACCACTGCGTAGGAGATTGAGATTTATAGTGCAGATAGAATTGTTTTACGAACGAAATTTGTTTTAGGTTATAAGAAGATTTTTTGACATAAAACGGTCTTAGAAAAATTCACTAAAAACGGTGTCAGCAATATTCTTGGAAGAAAACGTTAGAAAAATGTTTCCTAATAAAAAATTGTAGAATTACCATATACTATAAAAAATAGAAATTTCGTCTGATTTTTGATCAGGTAAGGCTTCATAATGGTCAACCGTATCATGTGCATTTTTTGAAATGTAGTATATACCTTAAGCATAGGTGCGTTGCACCTATGCTAAATAACCAGGTCACCAGGTCAATGCTTATTAAAACAATGTTTTGTTTCCTTTGTAGAGGCCACATTTAAGACTCAATCTTGAAGCTTGGTCAAAACGTTTATCATGACACAAGAACTTTGAATCAAACTCATGTTAATTGTAGTAAAACCATGTAATAAAAATAGAAGCCACATTTATTTGACATTGGTTATGAAACTTGGTCAGAATATTTATCTTGACAAAATCTATGCCTTATTTTAATTTGGGTTGCTTGTATTGAAAAAATAGGGCACCAGGTTGAATCTTAGAAAACCCATACTTAAGCACTCTTGAGGCCACATCTATGACTCTGTCTTGATGCAATTGTTAGGAATTTTTATCTTGACAATATATAAATGTGTAAGCAGTGTCAACTTAAAACCTATGTCACAAGGTCAAGTCTTTGATAATTGTTCTACCTTAAACTCTGGTAAATGTGACAGGGCCATTATGGCCCTATTGATTAGCTCACTGTATTAAAAAAAAAATTGCTCATGTTGAGCTTTTGTGATTGCCTTTTCTTTGTTGTGTGTCCTTTATGTGTAGTCAATATTTGCAGGGTGTGATCGCCCTAGAGGTCTCATTAAATGCCCATCTTTATGAAACTTAGTGAGAACATTTCTCCTAATGTTATCTCTTCAAAATCCCAAAACTGGGTGGCTTGGGGTCAAAACCTATGCCACTAGGTCAAACAAAAAAGAGCATGCTTTATTTCACTCTAGAACTGGCAATTTCATCGCCCAATATTCTTGAAACTATGGTAGAACATTTGCCCCAATTATATATCAGCCAACTTTGAATCAGGGTCACATAACGTCAACTTTAAGAAAAGGCATGAATTATGAACATTCTCAAAGCCACATTTATTGCCCAATATTCATGAAATTTGGTCAAAACATGTTCTCACTTTTATTTTAGCCAAATTTCAAACTGGGTCTAGTGTGGTCACAAACAAGGTCACTAGGTCAAATTATAGGAAAAGCTTGTGAACATTAGAGACAAGATTTTCTGCCCGATCTTAATACAACTTTGTCAGAACATTTGTCCCAATTATGTGGGGTGAAGATCACTTGGTCATATAATCTTTTTGAAACTTTGTCAGAACATAGGTCTCAATTTATTTATCTCAGCCCAATTCAAAAATGGGTCTTACATGGTTAAAGAGTTGGTCTTAGCCCCTGTTATTCCCCTGCTCAAAAGTTTTATTATTTTACCCCCATAATAGACTTTTAATTTCCATCATGATGTAAGCTTTATTTTGGAAAATGACTACATTCGGACAATTAAAAATAGACAGCAGCAATTTTAATCAAAAAAGTTTAATCATGATCTAATCAAGCTTTTTAAACAAAGATTTTGATTAATGTTTAATACAAAAAAAGAGTACGGTAGAACTTAAACATGTAGTCATGCAAATCTGGAAAAAGTTATTTCACCTTTTCCATAAAATTCCCTATCTAAAGGGCCCACAACATTTCCCCCACATTAAAAAAACAGATGCTGTGTTGTCTCATAACAGCAAAGAAGCACAGAACAGCACCAAATTTAATTATTTTAAGTTTTTCATAAACAATGGCTGGAAATGCAGTTATTTAAATAACTGGCAATGGACACACATCATTTGTTCACAAAACACAGCTTGAGCAGAGAATGACTTTGAAAGAGATACTTTACTTTAAAAAATGTTTCAGGCCTTGCTTTAGGAAAACAGGGTTTACTAAATGTGTGTAATGTGTTGTACCAATAGAAGTATGCACGGTTTAATCAAGGATGACTCTTTCTGCCTAAACTAGATTTTGCTAAGAAAATACTTCCTTTAAACAAAAAATACCATAAAAGTGGAAAGTGTTGTCCCTGATTAGCCTTGGCAGACTGCATGCATTAAGCCCAGATTTCTTAAAGCAAAGCTCATTTACATATTGTAAGTAATGCTTTGTGCTTCAAAATTAAAAATGAATATGCATGTCTTGCAGCAGACAAGCCCTAAAAGGTATGAAAGTATTGCATGCAAGTTGTGTTTCAATATTTGAATGAGTTTTATTTTCAGCTCACCTGAGCACATATCATTGCTCATAGTGAGCTTTTGTAATCACCATTTGTTAATGGTAAATTTTCCATCGTAAGTTGTCCATCATCAAAATTTAGATTGTAAAAACTTAAGAGTCAACATTAATTGCTCAATGTTGATATAACTTGGTCAAAATTGTCACCCAATGATAAGTCAGATGAGTTAAATCTAAGTTAAGTGCGGTTAATGACTAGGTAAGTTGAATGTTGTAAAATTAAATAAAAAGCTTTTGAACATTCTTTAGGTCACATTTTATTTCCCAGTCTTAAAGAAACTTGAGTAGACCATTTTGTCCCAGTGATAGTTTGGCTTCAAAGTGGGTCATTGGGGTGTCAAAAACTAGGTCACTAGGTCAAATTTAAGGAAAAGCTTGTGAATTCTCTAAGTCCAAATTTATTGCCCTATTTTCATGTTACTTGTTCAGAACATTTGTCCCTGTTATATCTGCGCTTAAATTAAAACAGGCAGTAAATAACTCAGCATGACACATTTAAATTAAATGTAGTTTTTACAATCAAATACAAACTGAAGTTATTATTATACAATTATTTCATAATAATTATTGTTTGGAATTATTAAAGGTTCCCCTACAATTAAAAAAAATAAGTAGAAAGTCGATAATTGCAAAATTTTGTTCGATACATGCTGCATGCTATTTAAAATTGTGCATGTTGTATCATTGGTGGCTTTGAATGTGACCTGTTGCTCTTTGAGGTTACATGCAAAACAAGCGACAATTGAAAACAACACAAGATTTTGATGCTACTTTTCTTGTTGAATATAAGCACACACAAAATTCAAATTGTGTTTGTACGTAGACTCTAATTGTCATATTCAATTATCATGTATGGTTTCATGTGTCTGTTTGATTGTCATTTGTCTAGCTTAAAGGTCTTTAAGTTACATTCAGTCTAACAATAACACAATTTCATATTCAACAGATATTATTTTTTGTTGGATATATTGATGAGTATGTATTGGATTAATGTGTTAATTACTCATGAACATCTGATTATCCAATTTTGAATTATTATTAAAAAGTTTGTGTTTCAAATTCTCCGTAAGGACTGGGTGGATGTTATTAAAACTCACAGCTGAATGACCTTGATGTGATTAGATGGTTGTAAATGTGGGAATTTCTACTGTGACAAGTTTTGGTGGAATAATATCGCTTTTTTTCCACTTGATAATATTTAGTCTCAAAGTTTTGCATTTTTCAACTTATCATTAAATGCATGGCCAATTTTGCTCAAACTTTTACAACTGAGCTTCTTCAATATGTGTAGATGATTGTAATGAAAGAATTTTATGTTTAAAGGAAGTCTTCGCAACAGACATCCAGTCTTGGTGTTAAATGTTGTCCCTAATAAGCCAGTGCAAACTCATCTTGGACAACACTATGCAAATGCATAAGTTCAGTTTTCTCAGAAAACGTGTTGCTGGGAGGTGAAAAGTGTGCAGCCAGTCTGGGACTCGAACATGGAACCTCCTGCTTATGAGGCGAATGCTCTACCCAGTGAGCTAACCGGGCCGCTTACACATGTAATCACCAATCACAGTGGTATGTTTGTATTTTCAGGAGGAGTCCGTTTGGTGATCGCTATAGACCAGATTCCTCGAATTCCCCAGTGATTAAATGTCGGTTTAGTTGTGTTGTATATAAAGTAAAGTTTGTTACTTTGTTGTAGCTTTGTTTGATTTTGTGCAGGGAATTTCAATTTAACCCTTTGAGCGCTGGAACCGGATTTTGAAGGCTTTTGCAAATAGTTTGGATCCAGATGAGACGCCACAGAACGTGGCGTCTCATCAGGATCCAAACTGTTTGCTATCCTGATAGTGGTCTCAGAAAAAAAATCGAAGAAAATGCTAATTATAGAATTCAGCAGACGACATTTAAGCAGACGACAAATTTCGCAGCATGCAAAGGGTTAAGGTTCATTATGTATATGTATGATGTTAATATCACAATGCTTTAGTGCCTTTGAACGAAAAAGGCATGTGACATCAGCTTCAGCTTAATATATTATTAGTTGTTTGTATGTTGTTGATACAGAAGTAAAATACATTTAGAACTTAAACACAAGGCATTTGTTTCACTCCTAAACAATCACAAGACATTGATATAACTGTTCTGGTTCTGGTCATCTGCATAATTATGAAGATTGGCCGGTGACCCGAGCAATCTTCTTCTATAATCCTGCAAGAATCAGGGGTTTTAAATTGCCTCAGCCCTCGGTGTTACTTATTTTCAATATATATTTAAAATGAAGACTTTAACAATCATCGAATCTGCAAAGCCCAGATGTTTTGTATTTGGAATGTTACATTCAGTGTGGGTGTTCTACACAATTTGTACAAATCATGCCAATGAGTTCAAAACTGGCCCTGCCACAAGGATCCCATGATTAATGTAGACTCAATATAGTGAAGCCCATGATGAATGTAGGCTTAATATAGTGAAGCCCATGATTAATGTAGACTTAATATAGTGAAGCCCATAATAAATGTAAACTTAATATAGTGAAGCCCATGATTAATGTAGACTTAATATAGTGAAGCCCATGATTAATGCAGACTTAATATAGTGAAGCCCATGATTAATGTAGACTTAATATAGTGAAGCCCATGCTTAATGTAGACTTAATATAGTGAAACTCATGAGTAATGTAGACTTAATGTAGTGAAACCCATGATTAATGTAGACTTAATATAGTGAAACTCGTGATTAATGTAGACTGAATGTAGTGAAATCCATTATTAATGTAGACTTTATATAGTGAAACCCGTGATTAATGTAGACTTAATATAGTGAAAGCCATGATTAATGTAGACTTAATATAGTGAAATCAATTATTAATGTAGACTTAATGTAGTGAAACCCATGATTAATGTAGACTTAATAAAGTGAAGCCCATGATTAATGTAGACTTAATATAGTGAAAGCCATGATTAATGTAGACTTAATATAGTGAAATATCTTCAAATATAGTCTTCTCTGAAACGGCAAGACCAAGTGGTTTAATAATATGGAGGGGGCTGATTTTTTTTTATTGAATAATATGGCATAATGACTTAAAAATAACTCTGAACAAAATAACATGCCGATTCGATAGTTGGTATGTCACATCAGAATAGGGACCTTTGCAAAGAATTTTCGAATGATTTCATTTTGGTTCAAAACTGGTCACAGCCCAGTGAAAAGTAAAGTAATGTAGAGCCTTCTAATGGCCATTCTTGCCTACCGTAGGTTTCCACGTATAGCGCGCTCCCGTGTATAGGGCCTAGGCTGTTTTTTGAATGCAAAAATGGAGAAAAAAATATTTAAAGACAATAAAACCACCAAATCGGACCGAAAATGGCTGCCATTTTACTATTGCACAATCCAATAATCCGGGACATTGGAAAGCTTAATTAAGCATTCAAAATAGGAAGCTTCATTATGATTAGGAGCATGGGTTGCATAGCACACTACTTTTCTGACAATTTTGTAATTTTCTAGCAAAAGATTAACAGTCCACGTGCATTTCGTGAAAAACGTGAGAAAATAAGAATTAGTGTACATCGTGTGATTTTTCTTCGGGGGAAAGCATGGGCATTATTATAATACCGGTAAATTTGAATGTCACATGGGAGACAGGGATACAGTTGTTGAGGTACACCACTGTTGAACGTTCAATATTTATACACACAAAATGCAATTGCATATCTTCACGTTCTCAAGTGTCAATTAGTGTCTCAAATGTCAATTAGCGTCTTAACAAGTCGTGGCACATATTACTCAATAACATATGCCAATTACGAAGTGCAAACTGACCCCCTTTCACACCTACGTTACCCGCAAAAATAAAACTCGTTCGCACCTACCCTTGCCTGCTCTCCGGAATGTCGACAACAATCCCCATCGGATTTCATCAATAAAGAAGTGTAAAAACACAAACAAAGAAATGTCCGCAAGTTTATTCAAACAAATTTATTTTTTACCAAAACTTCTACCGCATTCATATCTACCAGTAGCGACTTCTTGTTGTTTCGACAATGGCCCCTCAGTCTGTACGATTATAGGATGGTAGTTTTCTGGAAAAAAACATGGCGGCCATTTTGATTATTTAGGATTACACAACATATTTTTTACCAATTTAGCAGACAGGATAGCGTTGTATTAATGTATAGCGCGCACCAGCTTTTTAATTTGAATTTTGGAGGTAAAACACTGTGCGCTTTACTAGGAAACGTACGGTAGTTTTAATGAATTGTCTCTTGAATGCGTGTACCATTCCATTCCAGCTTGTCATTATGATTAGTTGCATCAATGTTCTTTGGTTTAACATATTTTTTTAATACAGTTGTTCTTTAATTTTTAACTCTTTTCTTGCTAGTTTTCTGTCAAAACTAATGCAATCTATGTTATGTTTTAAGCATCAGCTGGAAATACTCCTGGATTTCCATTCGGAATGAATCGCACAAGGTGAGATCTTACTGACTTTCAATCTAATATTGTCCCTTTAAAATATATAAGCCTTGCTTTGGGAAAACAGGATTAAAATTATGTGCATGCTGTGTCATCCCAGATTAGCATGTCGGCTTTGCACAGGCTAATCAGGGACGCCACTTTCCGCTTTTGTTCATGAGCAATTATTAGGTGTTTGTTTGAGCTAATTATGTTAACCTTATTGGGCGGGTAGCTGCTATTGTCCCATTATTTTCACTTATTAGCTCACCTGAGAACACAGAGCTGATGGTAAACTATTATGGAACGATACTGTGATGTCTGTCTTCTGTCATTCTATCATTGCGTAGCTCAATGCATCTGTCTGTGCTTAAACTTTCTTTTGACTACTTCACTTCTTGAACTTCATAACAGATTTTAACATAACTTCACAGAAATGTTCTTTGGTGACTCTCTTTTAAAGTTGTTCAATGGTTCCGCTCCGTTTAATATGTAGGTCACAAGAGCTCACTAAAAATAGATTTAATCAAAGAAAATTCTCTTAAATCACAATCATCCTGACTTAAATATTCGATGTGTAACATTGTCAAGTGGTCAAATACTAAGTTTGTTTAAATCATGCCAATCGGAGTTACTTGTTCTTTCTAAATATAGAATCTGGCACCAGTTGTCATATCATACCATACTTTATTAAACGAGTTCAGGAATTTTGTTAACGAATTTCCTGGACGAGTTAAATAAAATATGGTATGATATGACAACAACTTTCAGATCTTTTTTATCACATGCTTTTAAATGAGCAAATAAAATAAATATTTACGCAAACATAATGATAAATCTCAAATGTTGTTTACATTTCGTGACGTCATTTGACGTTGCAACGTCATTTCAGCAAAATAACAAAATGCAATTGGTCAATAAACAAAAACTAAGCCAATGAAAACGCTTAAAAAGTATATTTCACATGTGTAAGGTAAAAATATATGTCATGGTATTACATGGGAAACAGGGTTTATGGCATGTGATAAATGTATATACTGAAAACTTGTTTATTTATTTAAACAAATGTAAATGGTTAAGAAAAACTAATGCAGGAACAAAGCCCCTAGTTAACAAACTTCAAAATAATATTTTTAGAGCATATGAAGTGATTTAATTTGAAGCAGACTCCTGCATTTTTGATGCAAGCAAGTTGCAATTTTCTCATTTTTGACTCCTGCAAAACAATAGCCTTGCATCATTTTGACACATTTGTTTTCCACAATCCAACTTGAAAAAAGGACCAGAAATGATCATTTATGGAAATAATAAAGCTTTTGTGAATTTTTTTATTCATCATATTATGATAAATAAGCTATTACAAAATCTTAATCATTTCAAGTTACTTCAATATTTAGACCTTGGGTCATTTTGACTCCTGGTTTTCAAAATCTACTGAAATCCCTGCATATGCCATTTTGAGCTACAGCCTTAGCAAATGTGTTTGCTTAAACGGGTTTTCTTACCCAATAAATTTATTATGGTGCCAGATAAAGGAGACAGTTTACTATTGGTTTTATTCTCGAGAAAAGATGGCGACCAATTAAAAACAAAATCATCAGACATCTTGACATCCTTGTCATCTGAATCCTTGTTCTTCACCTGAAATTAAAAATAAAATATATAAAATCTCCACAATAGAGTTGTCAATGTTGCTGGTTCATATTATCTCAGTTTCAAATGGAGACAAGAGTTTTAGAGTTAACAAAAATAATGACAAGTTCTAGCCTCATGGATAATCATATGCTGATGGAAATTTACCATTATGAACATTACTTTATTTTCTGTTTATTTCCTCTAACCATTTGTTCAGTATGATTAATAACTAGGAATAAATACATTACCTGTTACACAACAGATGCACAAAATGGATGATTAAGTACACAATTATTTATCCAAAACTGCTTTCCCATGGAAATGGTCAGGCCAAAGAAAAGATCTATTATTTGGATTGGGCAAAAAAAAATAAAAAAAAATAATTTTAATTTCCGATATAATCAAAGGTGAATGAAAAGAGTGGAATCTAAAACATATTTTGTTTATATTCATTGAAAAATTCTAACAAACATATATATTATGCAAACCATTTTATATTGCAAATTATGAACTCTTACTACTATCATCTGCTTAAGTATTTTCACTTTACTTAATAACTTTAACCCCCAACTTGTGCATGACCTGTAACGCAATTCTTCATCACAACCTTTAATAATACCAACAATATTATGAAAGCAAATGCTTTTCCCCTCGTAAGCAATGTGAAAATGGCTGTGTGCAAACAACTAATAAAACCAGAACAGCCTGCAAGTAACTCACAGTCTGTTCAGGTTTAATGCTATTTGCTGCTCTTCTGTATCTAAGGGTTGGAAACGAAGCCTTTAAAACTTCTAGTAAGAAAGGTCCTTAATCAAATGAACCTTTATGAGGGACTACAATGCATCAAAAAACGTTTCAATCTGGTAAAGGGTTAAGGTAATATAGAAAATACATTTAATAAAAATATGTGTCATAAAGCTAGATCTGCTCTGAAGATTAAACTTATTTATTTAAATGCAGCGGAGCACAACAGCTCTTGTCATGGTTTGATTGGCAAGTAAAAAAAGTCTGGTTGAAATATATGAAGCTACTCTGATGGGCAACTAAATTTTAAAGTGTTATGAACAGTAAATTTTTAATGTTTTGAATATTGTTTTTACATTAAACCATATCACTTGTGTTTTGAGAGCATTGTAAAATGTTACATGAAGAGACAAAAGCAATTGGTAGTTCTGGACAAATGTTCAAGGTAATTTGAATGTACAGACATTCCCGGGTGTACTTTGTCCAGGGTTTTCCATGGAAATCCATGGAAAATATGAGGCTGGAGTATTCGGACTAAGTTTCCAGCCTTTTCCAGCGTCAATATTTAAAAAAAGGGGTGGAAAATTGTCCATGGTATGTGGAAATAGCCTGGAATAGTTTCCATGGTTTTCCAGGCTCCCTGGAATAATTACCATGGAACAATTTCCAGGGTTTTCCAGCCAGCATGGAATAAATACCGTCCGAATACTCCATGTAATCTGGAAAACCATGGAAAACCATGGATTAATTTCCAGGGTTTTCCAGATTACATGGAGTATTCGGACGGTATTTTTTCCATGCTGGCTGGAAAGCCCTGGAAAATGTTCCAGGGTTTTTCCATGTTTAATATTCCATGGATGCCTGGTATAACATGGAAAATTGTCCAGCGTTTACCATGGTCACTGAATAGAAAAGGAAATTTCTGGTCTAAAAACAGTATTCATGTATTAAATGAATGCAATACTCACAATTAAGTAAATCATAATTTAAAGTTAGATTAAAACAAAACAAAAAATCAACATAATGCCTTAGTTTCTTCGATGTATTATTTTGTTCACAATTCATCAAAATATAACATCAGATTACAAATTGTGTTACATTTATTCAACAAATTATTCAGATCAAACAAGTGTTGTTTAATACATGCTTACAAAGCCTCTAGGTCCATTATCATAAATCAGGCCCTTACATAACAGAACAGGCGCTACTTTAAAAGTTAAAAAGTATAATGCAACCTTCACAACATGTATTCAAAGTAACAAAATACAAGCAAGTTAAGTAATATACAGTAACAATTCACGAACCCTGTACAAACGATATACAAGAAACAAAATGAAAAATTTAAGTTATTTTAGCTGCTTCATGTATGTCACAATATATGTAGCTGCCCATGAGCACAAGGATACTATTTTTATGTCCCCCACTATAGTAGTGGGGGACATATTGTTTTTGCCCTGTCTGTTGGTTGGTCTGTTGGTTGGTTGGTCTGTTGGTTGGTTGGTTGGTTTGCGCCAACTTTTAACATTTTGCAATAACTTTTGCTATATTGAATATAGCAACTTTATATTTGGCATGCATGTGTATCTCATGGAGCTGCACATTTTGAGTGGTGAAAGGTCAAGGTCATCCTTCAAGGTCAGAGGTCAAATATATGTGGCCCGAATCGCTTATTTTATGAATACTTTTGCAATATTGAAGATAGCAACTTGATATTTGGCATGCATGTGTATCTCATGGAGCTGCACATTTTGAGTGGTGAAAGGTCAAGGTCATCCTTCAAGGTAAGAGGTCAAATATATGTGGCCCAAATCGCTTATTTTATGAATACTTTTGCAATATTGAAGATAGCAACTTGATATTTGGCATGCATGTGTAACTTATGGAGCTGCACATTTTGAGTGGTAAAAGGTCAAGGTCAACCTTCAAGGTCAGAGGTCAAATATATGTGGCCCAAATCGCTTATTTTATGAATACTTTTGCAATATTGAAGATAGCAACTTGATATTTGGCATGCATGTGTAACTTATGGAGCTGCACATTTTGAGTGGTGAAAGGTCAAGGTCATCCTTCTAGGTCAAATATATGGGTCAAAATTGCTCATGTAATGTAACTTCTGCAATATTGAAGCTAGCAATTTTATATTTGACATGCATGTGTATCTTATGGAGCTGCACATTTTGAGTGGTGAAGGGTCAAGGTCAAGGTCATCCTTCAAGGTCAAACGTCATATAGGGGGACATTGTGTTTCACAAACACATCTTGTTCTCAGCTACTTTCACTTTAATGCAATTTAGGTGCTTAATTTAATTAAAATACTTTTATATAATTTTATTGTTCAAAGAAATTCAGAACATAATGCATGTACATGTATTACTTTCCAAGTGACAATTTAAAATGTAATTGCAAGTCTAAAACTTGTGTAGGCAGCTAAGTAAATTATAAGTACCCAGGTGGGATAAAATTACAGTTTTTAAAAACTTTTTAGTTAATTAGCTGGGCTTCAGTAGGTCGTGGATCTTTTATAGAACTTGTACTGCTGTTATACTGTACGGCTCCTGCATGATCTCTAAAAGAAAAACAAAGCAAACAATATTACAAGAAAGTCATAAGTTTTTTACATTCATCTGTAAAAGTAAATGTGCAGCAATCATATGATTCAATATCTATACTTCAATGCTCATTCATATTTTTATCTATTTTAGATATTTCATATCACTGCTCAATTCGGTACATCTGGCTTTTTTGTATTTGAGCGAACATTTACGATCCTAAGTAGTTATTTCTTTTCCATTTACTGAAATTTATTCTCTTAAAGTTTGCAAGCGGGCTTTAATCTACTTGCAAACAGGCAATTAACCACACAGGAAAACTGAGACTTTCAAGTGAATAAATTGGTGATTTAACTTATATTTTTATATGACTCTCTTTTATTTTGAAATTTATATTGTTGTTTTCTTAAATGCCCCAAAACGGGGTACACTAGCATGTATCTGGAAACTCAAACATATATAGGAATTTTATATGCAGATATTGCTATATGAAAGTTATGCTAATTCGCTAATTCATATAAAAATAACCTGTAATTGAAACTAGACCAAAATATTGGATACCAAAAAGACAAAATACTTTCAGGTGGTTAACACTAAATTACTTATATGAGCCCGGGGCATAATAATATTTACCATGAATTTGTGGCCATGTTAGTCCTCTTGGTAAATGCGCCAAAAGAGCCGCTTTGCTGTCTTGGGTTATTTCCCTGCCAAACTCTGCAGTATCTTCCATCAACTGGTCTGAGCTACAGTTAAAGCACATAATGAAAATGTATATAGAAAATAATTCAAGTATTGTTTTAAATATTTAGTAAAATGGTCTTTAAATAATAACTTACAATGAAGTTAATACATCACAAAGCATAGCATAACAAAATTTGTTGGTATGATTAGTACAAATTTATTATTGCTATAATTAGAATGATGTGTAATTCTATTGGTATGAAAATGCAAAGTGAAACCTAAAAAACAATGCTATTGGTTTAATTAATTTATTTATAAACATTAACAGCATTAATGAGCATTGAGTTCTCGTCATGCACAGCACATAACTCCCATAGCCTCAGTTCCCTAGCCATGCATTATAAACTTCCGATACTACATTCAAGCTTATTAATATCTCCACATAGGACTTCCTTTATCAAGCTGCAAACTGCACTTCGTGAAAATGTGTGTGACAGCTGCTTTTAAACTTCTATATTTGCCATACTTTTACCTAAAATGTCACATAAAAAAGGTCTTCAATGATGACATAACAAGAATAAATTTAAAGGAATATTTAGAAATAATGAAAAGCACAAACCTTCAGTTGTTGTTCTATTCCTAGACAGACTTCTGAAACACTTGTATGCATCACTTTTTAACAACATTTCATGTCACTTTCCAAATGATATCCATACATTATTATTTTAAGAAATTCTTGTTAATGGAAAAACTCATTAACTCTACTGTTTGTGAAATTACATAAACTTCATATTAACAACAAGTTTAACCTGCATATTTTCTCCAGAATTTCAATCTAACAGGTAAACTTTCTGTATTTGAACTCAGCCAATCAGAAAAGGCTGTGATATTTTATAACCAATAGATTAGCCGCAGACATATCTGACTCACACACAGGCATCTCAGATAGTTTGTTAATTGCAAACCTGGACTGTAGTTAAATATTGAGTGTGTATACACCTTGAACAGGGTTAAGGAATTTAAACTTGCAGACATTGCTTTGGAAGTTACTACTATTACTTCTACTACTAATACTACTACTACTAGTACTACTACTTCTACTACTACTACTTCTGCAAAACTACTACTACTATTACAACAGCCACAACAACAACAACAACAACTACTACTACTACTACTACTACTACTACTACTACTTCTACTTCTACTTCTACTACTACTACTACTACTACTACTTCTACTACTACTACTACTACTACTACTACTTCTACTACTACTACTACTACTACTACTACTACTACTACTACTACTACTACTGCTGCTACTACTGCTACTACTACTACTTCTGCTTCAACTACTACTACTGCTTCAACTACTACTACTACTACTGCTACTGCTGCTGCTACTGCTGCTGCTGCAACAACTTTTGCTGCTGCTGCTGCTACTACTACTACTGCTACTGCTGCTGCTACTACTACAACTCCTGCTGCAGCGACTACTACTACTTCTGCTGCTGCTGCTGTTACTACTTCTTCTACCACTACTACTACTACTACTACTACTACTACTACTACTACTTCTACTACTAGTACTTCAACTACTACTGCTACTACCACTGCTACTACTACTGCTACTGATGCTGCTACTGCTACTATTGCTGCTGCTGCTACTTCTACTACTACTACTTCTACTACTACTTCTGCTGCTGCTGCTAATGTTACTTCCTTAACTACTACTACTACTACTGCTGCTACTAGTATTGTTATTATTATTTATACTACTATTGCTACCATTACTGCTACTATTCCTGTAAATGCTAAAACAACAACACAATAATAACTGCTACTACTGCTACTGTCACTTAAATTTGCACCAATAGTATAATTATCAGTAGTTTCACTGCTTGTACATCTTATACAACAACCACTTTTACTTCTACTCCTACAACATATTCTACTGCCAGCACCAGCATTACTACTTCTACTACTACTACTACTACTACTACTACTACTACTATAACTACTACTATTTCTGCCCAAACTATGAACATTGTTTTATGTTTTATTCATATGTTGTGTAAATTGTTGAACTCTGATTTACTTTGAATAAAATGTGTTGCATTTTTATAAGTTATTTTCTCCTCTTATAAAGTCTAAGTTTTTTCCAGGGTCAGCTGAAAATGTTAGAGTCTTTTCCATGCTTAAAAAATTCTATGTTCCACTTTCCATGCTATCTGGAAATATTTTCCATGGTTATCCAGCCTAAATCCAGCGTTTTCCATTCCTTTTCCATGCTTTTCCATCCAAGGCTGGAAAATGCTCAGAAAAAAAGTCCACGTTTCATGGACATTTCTAGAACAAAACCCTGGAAAACCCTGGAAACTGTTTCAAATTCCAGGGATTTCCATGGAATTCCATGTTATACCATGGATTTCCAGCCTAAGTTCCATGATTACCCTGGACAATGTACACCCGGGCTGGTAGAAGCATGCATTCTTTTTTAAGTTAACTGCATTTCTAACATTATACTTTCTGATTTATCTATGTACAAAAAAAATTACAGCAGAATAATCCCTGGTTGAAATTCCACTCAATAAACAACACTAAAAGAAGTAAGTATGTGTTATGTGTATCATTTTAGACGAAATCAATCCTGAAATTGTTTTTCTGGTGGTAATGTTTAAAATTGGTACTTTAACAGCAAGATAACTAAATTACATGTAATATTAATGCCATAACCGCAGTCTGTTTAAGATAACTAAATGAACGTTTACGGTAATATTCATGCTATATCTGCAATCTGTTAAGGTACAACTTATTTTTTACCTTTAAAATTTTTTAATGGCCAATCATAATTAAGCATGCTTCATTAGTATTGAATAATTAAGCTGCTGTTTAAAACTATTTCAACTTCTCAATACTTCCATGACTAGATATCTGTCCTCTCTTGCATGGTAACTATGTCAGTTATTCCTTTTACTATTTGTTTTATGAATATTTTATTCAAAGGTCTCTAAAGCTGTCTCTGAAAAGCTATAATGAATGCCATAAATAATGGATCACTTGTGAGACAAAAAAATGGAGTGTGGGAACAAAAGTATCGAGTAGACCTCTGTGCAAAGGAGGTTTTATGCATGTGTGTAAAGTGTCATCCCACATTAGCCTGTGCAGTTCATACAGTCTAATCAGTGACAACAAATTTTCGCTTTTATGATATTTTTTGTTAAAAGAAACTCTCTTCTTAGAAAAAATCTTGTTTAGGCAGAAAGTCATACTCCCTTTAAAACTTAACATATTGATGTTTTGAGAAGGTGCATTAAAATCATCAATGTTACTATTATCAAGTGTTTTGTGCATTTGTGTAGCTCTACAGACTCACAAAAGAATACACCAGCTTTACCGGTAAGTACAAATAATAAATTTTATAAGCCATTGGAAAAAAATCTCTTCTGATAACATCTGCAGAGCCTGTGATTATTGCGTGCAGGACATGTCCAGGGGAAGAAAAGTTAAACAGTTTAACTCATTTATGCCTAGTGGACTCTCCCATCCTTCAAAATTGGATCAATTTATTACCAAAATTAGGGATGTCTGGTATATTTATTTCTATATTAAGAATATTTTTTACAGAAATTCCTTTAAGCAAACAGTGCAGACCCAGATGAGACGCCACATCATGCGGCGTCTCATCTGGGTCTACGCTGTTTACCAAGGTCTTTTTTGTAGACGCTAGGCATACATGGGTTAAAACTGATCATTTTTAGCTCATCTATTTTTTGAAAAAAAAATATGAGCTATTGTGATCACCTTGGCGTCGGCGTCCGGTTAAGTTTTGCGTTTAGGTCCACTTTTCTCAGAAAGTATCAATGCTATTGCATTCAAACTTGGTACATTTACTTACTAACATGAGGGGACTGGGCAGGCAAAGTTAGATAACTCTGGCGTGCATTTTGACAGAATTATGTGCCCTTTTTATACTTAGAAAATTGAAAATTTTGGTTAATTTTTGTGTTTAGGTCCATTAAATTCCTTAAGTATCAAAGCTATTGCTTTCATACTTGCAACACTTACTAACTATCATAAGGGGACTGTGCTTGCAAAGTAATGTAACTCTGTCTGGCATTTTGACAGAATTATGTGCCCTTTTTATACTTAGAAAATTGAAAATTTGGTTAAGTTTTGTGTTTAGGTCCACTTTATTCCTACAGTATCAAAGCTATTGCTTTCATACTTGCAACACTTATTAACTATCATAAGGGGACCGTGCAGGCAAAGTTATGTAACTCTGACTGGCATTTGGACGGAATTACGGGCCCTTCATACTTAGAAAATTGAAAATTTGGTTAAGTTTTGTGTTTTGGTCCACTTTACCCCTAAAGTATCATAGATATTGCTTTCATACTTGGAACACTCGCAAACTATCATAAGGATACAGTAAAGGGACAAGTTGCATAACTCTGGTTGTCATTTTAACGTAATTATGGCCCTTTTTTGACTTAGTAACTTTGAATATATGGTTAAATTTTGTGTTTCGATCCACTTTACTTCTTAAGTATCAAGGCTATTGCTTTCAAACTTCAAATACTTTCATGCTATCATGAGGTTACTGTACCTGGCAAGTTGAATTTTACCTTGACCTTTGAATGACCTTGACTCTCAAGGTCAAATTATTAAATTTCGCTAAAATTGCCATAACTTCTTTATTTATGATTAGATTTTATTGATACTTTGACAAAACTACTCTTACCTGACATACCACAATATATTCCACCCAAACCATCCCCCGTGCCCCCCTCCCCCCCCCCTAATTTTTTTTTTTTTTTTCAGATCATCTCAAAAATGACCACCACACCCTCACACTATACCCCCCCAACACCCACCCCCCCCCCAATTTTTTTTTTGAAACGGTTTAAAAACACAAATATTTATTTTTATTATTTTATGTTTGAAATACCGTCCAACCATCGCACCCAAGAATCCCCCCCACCCCCCCCCCTAATTTTTTTTAAGATCATCTCACAAATTACCACCACACCCTCACACTATACCCCCCCCCCCCCAATTTTTTTTTTGAAACGGTTAAAAAACACGAATATTTATTTTTATTATTTTATGTTTGAAATACTGTCCAACCATCGCACCCAAGAATCTCCACCCCACCCCCACTCCCCCCCCCCCCCTGATTTTATTTTTTTTTGCGTTTTTTTTCGCATTTTTGGAAGATTATGTAATAAATGTCCACACCCCCACACTATACACCCCTCTTCACTCCACCCCTCCCTCCTTTGTGATTGAAAATGAGAGTCCCTTCACCTTTAAAAAGAAAATAGATTAGCGGTCTGCACCCGCAAGGCGGTGCTCTTGTTAAACTTTGTAATAATGTTGATAGGCATATTATATTGATCAAGTTCGATGACCAGCCAGATTGCAAGAAGTATTATGAATTATGGCCCTTGAATGATAAAAAAGGTCAAATTTGCCTTGTCCTCTCAGTCGCTCTAACTCCTTTAGTTTACATTGGATCATCATGACACGGTATGGTTATGTTTGTTACATATGTCCACCAACTTATATCACTGGCCATTTTGCATGAAGCACTTCCGAATTTCAACCCTTAAATCATCCAAAATTTGCCAAATCAATGATGCCTGCTCTTTAATAAGTGGTTTCCTTATTTGATCTTGTTGAAGATCAATGATGAATGATCTTAAACAGCTTGTCCAGACAGTAACATCATCATTTATCATGCACTTTTAAAATTATTTCCCACAAATATCAACCCCTCTCCCTACCTTTAAGGTCAGTGGCACACTGAAAGGCACATGCTTAATTCGGTCATTAAACAGAGTGTCCAGACAGTAACATCATCAATGATCATGCACTTTAAAAATAATTCACCACAAATGTTTTACCATGCTTTGACTTTGTTTCACATGTGTTTGCTTTGCTGAGACTTTGTGTCACATGTGTTTGCTATGCTGAGACTTTGTGTCATATGTGTTTGCTATGCTGAGACTTTGTGTCACATGTGTTTGCTATGCTGAGACTTTGTGTCACATGTGTTTGCTATGCTGATACTTTGAGTCACATGTGTTTGCTATGCTGAGACTTTGTGTCACATGTGTTTGCTGTGCTGAGACTTTGTGCCACATGTGTTTGGTATGCTGAGCCTTTGTGTCACATGTGTTTGCTATGCTGAGACTTTGTGTCACATGTGTTTGCTATGCTGAGATTTTGTGTCACATGTGTTTGCTATGCTAAGACTTTGTGTCACATGTGTTTGCTATGCTGAGACTTTGTGTCACATGCATTTGCTATGCTGAGACTTTGTGTCACATGTGTTTGCTATGCTGAGACTTTGTGTCACATAGGTTTGCTATGCTGAGCCTTTGTGTCACTTGTGTTTGCTATGCTGAGCCTTTGTGTCACATAGGTTTGCTATGCTGAGCCTTTGTGTCATCATCATGTGTAACAGCCATCTCTTACCTCAAAGGTCAAGGTTACTCATAGGAGTTAAAGGTTACATTTGGCTATAAATTAGCATGTCCAGAGTGTTACCTTATCATTCATTATGCAATTTTTAAATAATTAACCAACATGGTTAACTATGTGTAAGCAACATGGTTAACTATGTGGAGAAGGAGAGTCACGCCTTGGTACAAGGTTAAGGTCACACTTAAGGTCAAATATGTGCATGCTAAAGCTTGTTAAATAATTACAAGCATTTTTGTCAATTGGCTCACATGTTGCAAATCAGCATATAGTTAAATCTTAGCTATTGTTTTGTAGTTTTTGTTAATGATTTTATACTTAAATAATTATGTTACTTGCCATGTATTCACAACGTTACTTATTGGAAACCCCCAGAAATAATATACAACAATAATACAATTCCTTAAGTCTTTAGCTATATTAGTCTACAGATTTTTGTATAAACATGTTTATAACTAGTGAATCTTTCAGAAATGTTAGCAAGCACAATACACAATTTTAGGAAATAAGATTTGATATGAAATGACACGTTCAACATTACATGAGATTGTCGTAAGGAGCTTTGTGAATACTGGCCCAGGTATATTTATTACAGAACAATGCAGTGACATCTGGTAGAATTTCTGTCCGCACACCACCATCAGGAGGGAAAATGGGTATTTATAAATGTGATCTCATTAATGGTTGCATCTGTTAGAATTAGGAACATGGTAGCTATGATTTTAGTGATTTCATTAAATATGAAATCTTTATAGTTTTTGCCATTTTCAACTGTATTTCAGTAAATTCACAGTTAGTTTACCGACTCACAATATTCCTGTGATATCCTCAGGGCTAGCAGTTCTAAGTGCACATACTTATGCAAGTATCTAACATCTGCCTCAGTTGACTAAGCGGTAGGAGAAAATGGCCTTAGGAAGGACTTCATGACCATTCCCCACACCTGTAATGTGGCCGGCAGTCAATTGAACCTTCGATATAAGGATTTTTAGTCTAGCGCAAAATCAACTGAGTTAGCGGGCCACGACTTTGATAGTTCATGGATTGCCTTTATTAAATACTACATTTCATTTGTTAAGTTTCAAATACAGCAAACAGTTTATTCACATTTATCAGTTTCATCTTTTCCTGCTCAAAAACAAAGTGTAAAGGGCTATAAGCAACCACAGTAAAACCAGAGCAGTCTGCTAGTTAATCACAGTCTGTTTTTGTTTTATGTTGTTTGCTCTTATCAGTACTTTAGTGTTGGACATGAAGTCTTTGCAACTTGAATTTAGAAAAGTCTTTTCATAATTTAATTTTCTAACAAACTAGAAACAGGTCACAATGCCTATCTAAGTGGTAAAGGGTAAAGTCACATCATATTTTGTGATAAAGGTTAAAGTCACATCATGTTTAGTGGTAAAGAGTTCAGTCACGTCATGTTGAGTGGTAAACAGTTAAGTCACATCATATTTAGTGGTAAAGGGTAAAGTAACAGCATGATGAGTGGTAAAGAGTTAAAGTCAAATCATGTTGCGTGGTAAAGAGTTAAGTCACATCATATTCAGTGGTAGAGGGTAAAGTCACAACATATTAAATGGTAAATGGTAAGTCACATCATATTGCGTAGTAAAGAGTTTAAGTCATATCATATTGCGTAGTAAAGAGTTTAGGTCACATCATGTTGAGTGGTAAAGAGTTTAAGTCACATTATGTTGAGTGGTAAAGAGTTTAAGTCACATCATGTTGAGTGGTAAAGAGTTTAAGTCACATCATGTTGAGTGGTAAAGAGTTTAAGTCACATCATGTTGAGTGGTAAAGAGTTTAAGTCACATCATGTTGAGTGGTAAAGAGTAAAGTCACATCATGTTGAGTGGTAAAGAGTTAAGTCACATCATATTGAGTAGTAAAGAGTAAAGACACATCATGTTGAGTGGTAAAGGGTTAAGTCACATCATATTTAGTGGTAAAGGTTAAGTCACATCAGGATTAAGTCACATTATGTTGACAAGTTAAGAGTAAAGACACATAATATTGAGTGGTAAAGGGTAAAGTCACATCATGTTGAGCAGTAAAGGGTTAAGTCATATCATATTTAGTGGTAAATGAATCAGTCACATTATGTTGAGCAGTAAAGAGTTTAGTCACATCATATGGTGCAGTTAAGGGTGAAGTCACATCATGTTGAGCAGTTAAGGGTTAAGTCACATCATTTGGTGCAGTAAAGGGTAAAGTCACATCATATGGTGCAGTAAAAGGTGAAGTCACATCATGTTGAGCAGTTAAAGGTTAAGTCACATCATATGGTGCAGTAAAGGGGGAAGTCACATCACGTTGAGCAGTTATGGGTTAAGTCACATCATATGGTGCAGTAAAGGGGGAAGTCACATCACGTTGAGCAGTTAAGGGTTAAGTCACATCATATGGTGCAGTAAAGGGTGAAGTCACATCACGTTGAGCAGTTAAGGGTTAAGTCACATCATATGGTGCAGTAAAGGGTGAAGTCACATCACGTTGAGCAGTTAAGGGTTAAGTCACATCATATGCAGCAGTAAATGGTTAAGTCACATCATGTTGAGCAGATAAGGGTTAAGTCACATCATATGGTGCAGTAAAGGGTGAAGTCACATCATGTTGAGCAGGTTAGGGTAAAGTCACATCATATGCAGCAGTAAATGGTTTAGTCACATCATATGGTGCAGTAAAGGGTGAAGTCACATCAGGTTGAGCAGTTAAGGGTTATGTCACATCATATGGTGCAGTAAAGGGTGAAGTCACATCATGTTGAGTGATATTGAGTAAAGTCACGTCATGTTGAGTGGTAAAGGGTTAAGTCACATCATATTGAGTCGTAATGGGTTAAGTCACATCATGTTGAGCAGTAAAGGGTTAAGTCACATCATATGGAGCAGGAAGGGGTTAAGTCACATGATATGGAGCAGTAAAGGGTAAAGATGTTGGGGTTGTATGACTTCTCTCTCTATATATTTTAGGGACCATTCCTACCAACGCCACCAGCACACCTCCATGTCATCAACAGCATTATAAGACACCAAAGTAAGTCAGTGAACAGAAATTGAGTCTTGCTAGGAAATCTGGGCTTAATGCATGTGTCGACACTTTCCACTTTATTCATTGTTTTTGTTTAAAGGAAGTCTCTTTTTAGGTAAAATCAAGTTAAAGTGGAAATTGTTGTCCTTGTTTAGCCTGTGCGGATGCCAAGGCTTATCTGACATGACACTTTATGCACTTGCATTAAGTCCCCTTTTACCAGAGTGTGGCTCATATAGAAAATACTAGATTTGTGATGATAAGGTAGCAGACCACAGTGGACACACACTCTCTCGGAGCCGCAGACGCCTTCTTGATCTCCACCACGCTCAATTCAGAAAACAACGAACCTGCAATCATAAAAACACATTCACTGCACACAAGTAGTCTGAAACTTACATTTAAAGCGGGTATATACGATTTTGTCAAATATTTATGAATTTATATAAACTGTGTAAAAAACTTATTATATATATATATTTCAATATAAATTAAAATAAAAGTTAAGAAGAACATGTGTCGAAAAATGCGAAATAAGCTAGATATTTAATACTGAAATTGAAAACGGCTGTACAGCCGAATTCGCCAGCATGTATACCATACATGTACGATGTGCATCTAAACTTAGTTTAACGGTTTATTTGAATTCCTGCAACGATATCTATTCATACGACACACGAACACTATCTCCGATCCTACTGCAAAGACGAATGCTTCTGTTATTGTAGGAAAATATGTACGTCACTATCGGCTCGGGGCGCTAATTTGCCTTTGCTTCATTTTATGAAATTCGGCTTGAATGTATAATTTTTCTTGCCTATTTTGTGTTATTGTAACATATTTTATCAATATATTACAATTAAACACATATAAAAAATCGTATATATCCGCTTTAAGATAAAAAAAAGAGCATATGGAACCTGTACAGGTGATACTAATGACAAAAATGAAAGAATGACAAGGCTGCAAAAAGGGGCTTCAAAATCAACTTTTTACCATGTACGAAAGTGGCTGGGGACGAATGAAACGTAATGATAGCCTGCTTTTGGAATGATATTTTTACACGCAAAACATAGCACAACCCATCAAACCATGAATAAATACCAGGTATCCAGGTGGTTTTCGCGCAATAATTCACAGCGTGACCCTACTAGCGATTCCAGCTTAAAAAGAACCCAAAATACAATATGCCTACCGCAGTTGCCCTTCCTGAGTAACAAAGAACACAACAACAACAAGAGGTCATGACCCCACAGTTTCGCATTTGAAAATGGTCATATTCTTAGGATTTAATGCAATTTGGGGGTACAATAAGACCTATTACCCTCAAATTTGACATTGAAACCAACCCTTTCCCAATATTTCACTTTTTGACCGGGGCCAATTCGCATATTTCTGCTTCCTACCGTGTACTGCTACCTTAAGGACACCAATTATTCTTTTTCATTTCTGCAAAAGCATCTTTTTCTAGTATTTTAGACTATTCCTGACAAAAACACACTGTTTTCACTCAACTGTACTGCAAAAAAGACTGTCTTTCTTCATATCAAACACTTAACCCAAAGTGCACACTTTACTTCTATTTCACATAGAATTCATGCATTCAGAGTTCTGAGTGAGAGACTCTTTAAATGTCTCCTGGAACCTTTTAGACACCTTTCAAACCTTTTTCCTTTTTATAAACACTACTCATGCTTATATACATCTTACTTGCACAGCAGATACCTTTTCCAACATGACTGGACCTAATTTTTGAGAAAAATAGTTGATTTTTCAGCCCCTGGGGTGCCAATTTCCTTGACTTTTGTCTATTTTGCTCCTTCTCCTACATGAATACAACTGTTTTAGCATACATAAGACACCAAGAACATGAGAAACACTCAAATAACATGAAACAGTAAGAATAACCTGATAAAATAATAACAAACGCGATGTCGGACAGCCATTTCACTGTTAAGAGCTTTTTTCTGATTCCAGCTGCAACAAGATGTGTTTGTGAAACACTTTGTACACCCCCCTCATATATATGACCTTTGAACTTGACCTTTGACATTGAAAGATGACCTTGACCTTTCACCACTCAAAATGTGCAGCTCCATGAGGTACACATGCATGCCAGATATCAAGTTGCTATCTTCAATATTGCCAAATTTGACTTTTGACCTTGACTTTTAACCTTGAAGGATGACTTTGACCTTGACCTTTCACCACTCAAAATGTGCAGCTCCATGAGATACACATGCATGCCAAATATCAAGTTGCTATCTTTAATATTGCATAAGTAATGGTAAATATAAAAGTTTGACGCAAACAAACAAACCAACGAACAAACCAACAGACAGGGCAAAAACAATATGTCCCCCAGTATAGACTGGGGAACATAAATAGCCATTTTTCAGTATTTGAATCATTTCCCTTATTTAGATCAGTTATTTACATCTAAATTATGAAAACTAAGCTCATCCAAGCCCATTTCTTGACTGGACGTTGGTGTAAAATCTTAAATAAATACATTTCACAGGCCGGCTGTGTAAAAAAAAAAATGTCATTTACCAATTAAGGACACCAATTACTCTTTTTCATAACTGTTAAAGCATCTTTTTCTAGTATTTTAGACAATTCCTTAAAAAACAGACTGTTTTCAATCGACTGTTTTGCAAAAAAGACCGTCTTTCTTCACACCAAACACTTAACCCAAAGTGACACTTTCCTCCTATTACACTGATAATTCATGATTTCAGAGTTCTAAGAGAGACACACTTAAAATGTCTCCTGGAACCTTTTTGAAACCCTGTAAACACTCTGCTCATGCTTATATACATCTTATTTGCACAGCCGATACCTTTCCCAACATGTCTGGACCTAATTTTTGAGAGAAATAGTTGATTTTTCAGCCTGCGGAGTGCCAATGTCCTTGATTTTTGTCTATTTTCCTCCTTTTCTTACATTAATACAACTGTTTAAGCATACATAAGACACTAAGAACATGAGAAACACTCAAATAACATGTAACGGTAAGAGTAACGTGATAAAATAATAACAAACTGGATGTCTGACAGCCAAATCACTGTAAGCGCTTTTTGCGGATTCCAGCTGAAAATAGCCATTTTTTGATAGTTGAATTACCTCCCTTTTTCAGATCAGTTATTTACATCCAAATTATGAAATCTAAGCTCATCAAAGCCCATTTCCACACTGCACGTTAGTGTGAAAGCTTAAAAAAACACATTTCACAGGTAGGCTGTGTAATTTTTTTTTTGTCATTTACCACTTAAGGTAGCAGACCACAGTGGACACACACTCTCTCGGAGCCGCAGACGCCTTCTTGATCTCCACCACGCTCAATTCAGAAAACAACAAACCTGCAATCATAAAAACACATTCACTGCACACAAGTAGTCTGAAACTTACATTGAAGATAAAAAAAAAGAGCATATGGAACCTGTACAGGTGATACTAATGACAAAAATGAAAGAATGACAAGGCTGCAAGAAGGGGCTTCAAAATCAACTTTTTACCATGTACGAAAGTGGCTGGGTACGAATGAAACGTAATGATAGCCTGCTTTTGGAATGATATTTTTACACGCAAAACATAGCACAACCCATCAAACCATGAATAAATACCAGGTATCTAGGTGGTTTTCGCGCAATAATTCACAGCGTGACCCTACTAGCGATTCCAGCTTAAAAAGAACCCAAAATACAATATGCCTACCGCAGTTGCCCTTCCTGAGTAACAAAGAACACAACAACAACAAGAGGTCATGACCCCACAGTTTCGCATTTGAAAATGGTCATATTCTTAGGATTTAATGCAATTTGGGGGTACAATAAGACCTATTACCCTCAAATTTGACATTGAAACCAACCCTTTCCCAATATTTCACTTTTTGACCGGGGCCAATTTGCATATTTCTGCTTCCTACCGTGTACTGCTACCTAAGGGACAGTTTGTTTATTGAGGCTTAAAAAACATCATGCAGGCCTTACTGAATAATTTTGTATGTTAATGTGTTTGAAATAAACACAAAATAACAAATAACAATAAAAACAAACATGTAATAGCAGTTAACGAGATAATGTTACTATTTATATCAGTTAACGAGATAATGTTACGCTTTATGGTTCAGGCACTAAAAATGTTAATAGATAGTTTAGCTTAAAGACAGCAAACTGAAAATGTGAATATTATAAATATAATAAACAATATACCGGTACTTATCAAACAGTCAAAAATTATTTCAGAACACCTTTTTATTTAAATATATAAAATTGTTGTGTGTTTTTACATTTAATTTACATCAACAAATTGATCTTACAACACCTGTAAGCTAAACTTGCTTTAAAAGTGAATATATACCATTTCAATGTCAACATTCTATTTTTGGCAATCTTTCACCAATACACATACATGTATATATATGAAACAGAAATGTTGTAGAAAAATCATTAATAACCTGTTACCATCATTCCAATATTGTTGACTTCAGTGCATGTATAGCAAATAACTTTATGTCAATAGCCACACATTTGTTTGTATTTGTTTATGAACCGAAATTGTGTGTATTTGTGGTATCAACAAATCTATAGAGACTAAATTAATGGGGATTTCCCGACAGTGTACATGCATTGTGCACTTTTTTCTGTTGTACAGAGAAAATTATTTGAAATTGTATAAAAGTCAACTTGCGCTAGTTTTCTAAGTACTGCTTCTGCCAGGGGTGAGAATGCAAATAAATAAATAAAAAGAAATATTTTCAGCCAGTATTGATATTGCTTGTTGAATGCTCTTTAAAATGGTACATGTAACGAAAATCAGTTTCACTGTACGTAAGCAATTTTAAAAATAGTTCATAATTAATTAACACCAAAAAAATACATTAGTACATATAAGTTTACATTAATTGCAGGTTAATAATGATTTTTTATTTTATTCTTATAACATTATTATACATAATAACAAGAATATGGATCACAACTTCCATAACTGATTTTTTATGTGCTGTTAAATCACTAGTTTATAGCAACTGGGCCCTGTGCTTTCTTCTGCAATAGAGCTTAGTTTTATTCCCATTTAGTTTCGTTTAATTATTGTAGAAAGGGACCAGAATATTTATATATAAAAAAACAAGCATTTATCCTGTTGGAGTTTAAATGAAGCCATTTATGTTTTGAATTCAAATGTAATTGAAGTATTTACCATATGGGTCTCTTTCATGGAAAACTTTGCATAATGCATGTGCAAAAAGTGCAGTCTGCACAGGCTAATCTGGGACAACTCTTTCTTCTATATTTGGATTTTGCTATGAAAAGACTTCCTTAAAATCGAAAATTACCATAAAAGCTGAAAGTGTCGTCCCTGATTTGCCTGTGCAGACTGTGGACTAACACTTTATGCACATGCATTAAGCCCCAGTTTACCCATGCAATGCTCATTTGTATCTTGTTCAATTTCAGGTCCGTCCCTCATCCAATAAATTTTGGTGACTGGAACATGGAGGAATCACCTCATTAGACAGAAATGTTCTGCAAAAGACTTAATGATAGATGATAACAAATGGGATCAGAACTTCATGTTGTTATGATATGATTAGTTGGAGCCGTGCTCTGTGAAAACAGGATTTAATGCATGTGCTTAAAGTGTCATTCCAGATTTGCCTGTGCCAGTCCACACAGGCAAACCAAGGACAACACATTCTGCTTGTATGGTATTTTTCGTTTAAATAAAGTATTCTTAGCAAAAAATCCAGTTTAAGAAAAAGTGTTGTCCCAGATTAGCACAGGCTAATTGTGGACGACTCTGTACGTGCATGCATTAAACCCAGTTTTCCCAGAAAAGGATTAATTGTATAGTGTTTGAAAGGCTTTCTGGAGACCTTTTATAAATGGACACAGAGCAGTCTTGTTTTAATACACCTTTTTGACTGTTGGCATTTATTTGATTACCCGGTATGTAAGCATAGAGTGAATTTTAAGCAAGCTGATGTTCTTTTACATTAATATGTTGGTACTGGCTGATATTGCTAATTATATTGAAAGGTGACAATATAAATGTTTCACAAATTATCACTTCAAATCTCAAAGCTGTGATTAAAGATTTGTTATTGTATTGAGAAAAAAAATCATTGTATGTTTAAACACCAGTTCTGTGATATAAGTGTGATATAACCGTACACTGTTCATATAATAAGTATTATGAGTACAGTTTTACTAGTTACATTTTATCAGTTTACTTTCACTTCTGTGATAAGAATGTTCCTCATGTCATTTGAGTCGTGTTCTAAGAAAACTGGGCTTAATGCATGTGCGTTAAGTGTCGTCCCAGATTAGGCTAATCAGGGACGACACTTTCCGCTTTTAAAACATTTTTCGTTTAAATGAAATCTCTTATTAGCAAAAATCCAATTAAGGCGGAAAGTGTCGTCCCTGATTAGCCTTTGCGGACTGCACAGGCTAATCTGGGACCACACTTTACGCACAAGCATTAAGCCCAGTTTTCTCAGAACGCGTCTTATTTGAATACAACACACCTTATGGTATCTTGTGTTAATGCTGTTACATTTTGTTGATGCTTGTTTGCTTGTTAGAGTCAAGTTTTTAAAATATAAAATGTAATCAAAATTGATTTGCCTCTCTCTCTCTTAAGTTGTTTCCTTTTTTATACGCCCGTTGAAAACAGGACTTATTAAAAGATCACCCTTGGGGGGCGGGCGGCGTCCACAGCAGTGTCGGCTCTCTAATTCAAATAGTTTTCATCCGATCTTCACCAAACTTAGTCAGAATTTGTATCTATACAATATCTAGGTCAAGTTCAAATATGGGTCATGCTGGGTCAAAAACTAGGTCATGGGGTCACTTAGTGCATTACAAGGATTGAGCACTCACTAATTATTCCGCGCCATAGGCGGAGGGATATTGTTTTGGCGTTGTCCGTCCGTCTTTCCGTCCGTCCGGCCAGCACTTTTGTGTCTGGAGCCATATCTTGGAAGTGCTTTGGCGGATTTTATTGAAACTTGGTATGAGTATATATATATGGATAAGAGGATGATGCACACCAAATGGCATTGTACACCATTGGATAATAATGGAGTTATGGCCCTTTGTATCTTGAAAAAATGCTTTTTTGTGTGTCCAGAGCCATATCTTGGAAGTGCTTTGACGGATTTCATTGAAACTTGGTATGAGTATATAAATGGATATGAGGATGTTGCACGTTGGTGTTGTCCATCTCTCCAGAAATATTTGTAACCAGAAGTATATTGGCGGGGGAATATCAATTCAATGAATTTGGTTGTTGAAGTAATTTTCATCCGATCTTCACCAAATTTGGTCAGAAGTTGTGTCTAAATGATTATCGAGGTCAAGTTCAAATATGGGTTCTTCCGGGTCAAAAACTAGGTCACCAGGTCACTTAGTTCATTTCAAGCATTTAGCATGGTGTCCGCTCTCTAATTGAAGTAGTTTTTATCCGATCTTCGCCAACTTTGGTCAGAAGTTGTGTTTAAATGATATCTAGGTCAAGTTCAAATATGGGTCATGCCGGGTCAAAAAATTGGTCACAGGGTCACTTAGTGCGTTGGTAAAGTTATGTGTTGCTTAATTTTCAAAAGTATTTCATTTTGTCACTCAAATGGTTAAGTTGTCCAAAACGTCCAAACGGGTGTATCTTGTGACAGCTTGGCACTCTCGTTTGAAATTATATGATTAGGTATTTGTTTAAGTGCCAAAAAGTGAAAAAATTAATAATTCTGATTTACATGTATTATATTGTTACAATAAAATGAGTTGTTATTGGGTATTTTATTTGTAGTATTATACAATGGAGTTAAAACTGTTCCCTACACAGTATCATTTGCGATTATCCAGTTATCCCTGTAATCCACTTGCCAGAAGTCAGGGTAACAAAAATTTAGGATTGCAACAATTTTTGCAAGGTTAAATAATTGATTATCAAGCCAGATATATGACAATGGAAAACTTTATCAGCATTCTAGTAACTTTCAGCATAACGTCTGCTTTGAGAGGTTTCTAAATTTTCAACCACCTTCTGGAAAAAAACAGGGCTTAATGCATAAGCGTAAAGTGTCCTCCCAGATTAAGAGGTTAAGTGTCCTCCCAGATTAAGGGTTAAGTGTCCTCCCATATTAAGCGTCAAGTGTCCTCCCAGATTAAGCGTTAAGTGTCCTCCCAGATTAAGCGTTAAGTGTCCTCCCAGATTAAGCGTTAAGTGTCCTCCCAGATTAAGCGTCAAGTGTCCTCCCAGATTAAGCGTCAAGTGTCCTCCCAGATTAAGCGTTAAGTGTCCTCCCAGATTAAGCATTAAGTGTCCTCCCAGATTAAGCGTTAAGTGTCCTCCCAGATTAAGCGTCAAGTGTCCTCCCAGATTAAGCGTTAAGTGTCCTCCCAGATTAAGCATTAAGTGTCCTTCCAGATTAAGCGTTAAGTGTCATCCCAGATTAAGCGTTAAGTGTCCTTCCAGATTAAGCATTAAGTGTCTTCCCAGATTAAGCCTTAAGTGTCCTCCCAGATTAAGCGTTAAGTGTCCTCCCAGATTAAGCTTTAAGTGTCATCCCAGATTAAGCATTAAGTGTCCTCCCAGGTTAAGTGTCAGCCCAGATTAAGCGTTAAGTGTCAGCCCAGATTAAGTGTTAAGTGTCTTCCCAGATTAAGTGTCAGCCCAGATTAAGCATTAAGTGTCTTGACAGATTAAGTGTCCTCCCAGATTAAGCGTTAAATGCCATCCCAGATTAAGCTTTAAGTGTCATCCCAGATTAAGCATTAAGTGTCATCCCAGATTAAGCGTTAAGTGTCATCCCAGATTAAGCATTAAGTGTCATTCCAGATTAAGCATTTAGTGTCATCCCAGATTAAGTGTCATCCCAGATTAAGCGTTAAGTGACATCCCAGATTATGCATTAAGTGTCCTCCCAGATTAAGCGTTAAGTGCCATCCCTATTTAAGCCTTACGTGTCATCCGAGATTAAGCATTAAGTGTCATCACAGATTAAGCATTAAGTGCCATCCCAGATTAAGCGTTAAGTGTCCTCCCAGATTAAGCGTTAAGTGCCATCCCAGATTAAGCGTTAAGTGTCCTCCCAGATTAAGCATTAAGTGTCCTCCCAGATTAAGCATTAAGTGTCATCCCAGATTAAGCATTAAGTGTCATCCCAGATTAAGCGTTAAATGTCCTCCAAGATTAAGCATTGTCAGCCCAGATTAAGCATTAAGTGTCAGCCCAGATTAAGCATAAAGTGTCCTCTCAGATTATGCGTTAAGTGTAATCCCAGATTAAGTTTTAAGTGTCCTCCCAGATTAAGTGTTAAGTGTTCTCCAAGATTAAGCATTAAGTGTCCTCCCAGATTAAGCGTTAAGTGTCATCCCAGATTAAGCGTTAAATGTCCTCCCAGATTAAGCGTTAAGTGTCATCTCAGATTAAGCCTTAAGTGTCCTTCCAGATTAAGCATTAAGTGTCATCCCAAATTAAGCTTTATGTGTCCTCCCAGATTAGCCTATGCAGTCCACACAGGCTAATCTGGGAGGACACTGTGCACATGCTTTAAGCCCAGTTTTCCAATAATGCAGCACATAATGAAATCATCTGATTTAGAAAAAATAACTAATAAATCCATTTTGTATTGATCTGTCTGAATAGGCTGGCCTGTTCCTGTAGGCCTGAATATCCTCCTATCACAACAGTTCATCAGATCCCAGATAGAACTAACCTAAGCTCCTTTTGTAATACAAGTACTATGACAGCTATTAGGATTAATATTTAATCCATTGATCAAGGGCATGATAAAATATTTAATATCATTTGAATACTGTATGTGGATGACTTAAAAATCATCTCCAGGGTAAAATAATACTGAATTATTAATTGATAATTGAAGCATCTTATTGATCTGGAATTCAAGCAATTATTATATTAAGTGTTTTAAAACTATTTGAAAAACAAACAATATATAAACCATAAATTTTATTGAAAATCCCAAATGCATCTACAACAAGTACATTAATTTAACAACTTAACAGAGTGCAGTGTATTAATAATAAAGTAATTGTAAATTTATCTTACTAGTGCAAGAGTTGTATATTGATGGAACAGTACATGAATAGTTTTATCATTAAATTTTGTATTTTCAAATTGCAGTAAATTGAGGATAAATAATATTATAAATAATAGGAATGACATAACAGCATTACATTTAAGATAAACAGCTTGTACACATCATAGTATAACAACAAGAAGAAATTTTACTCAGAACATTAAAACATTGTAACCACATTTTGTGCATAGAAAAATAACTTCACTGTACCAAAGATTTTCATTCAAAAATCTATCAAAAGAATACTGAACATGTTTGCAAAAATTAGTTTGTGCCAGCCCATAAGCAAAACAGGGTAATAAATGCAAGCTTCAAACAAAATATCTCAAGCTTAACAAGGAATCATTTCATAACAAATAAAAAAAGATGGCAAAAATGAATTAAAATGTAAAAAAAAACATGAAACCCTCTAACATTATCTATGCTTGATGGTGATTATGAGTCAGTGGTAAATATTTTCAATGAAGTCAATGAAGCAAACTTATTCTTGCTAAAAGATAACTTAAAATATTCTGATCCTGGCACCTTCAGTTATAGTACAAAGACTTATTATTTCTAGTATGCTATGTCTTAAATGCTTAAACTACAAACAATCTAGTTCATGCATAAATTACCCATAAGTAGTCTGCCAACCATTCTATATGGGCCGTGCTCTGTGAAAAAGGGTTTTAATGCATGTGCAGTCCACACAGGCTAATCAGGGACGACAATTTCCGCTTTTATGATATTTTTCGTTTCAAGAAAGTCTCTAATTAGAAAAAAATCAAGTTTAGGGGGAAAGTGTTGTCCCTGATTATCCTGTGCAGACAGCACAGGCTAATCGGGAAAGACACTTTAAGCACATGCTCTCTTAAAGATAATACATATATCAGGTTCAGTCTTTATTTTTATACAAAATATGATTTTATTATAAGTATCATCACAAATATGATAGATATATGAAATATAGATATATGAAACCAAACTATACAGTTTCCTTAAAATGTGTATGCACACATACATAAAAACAAGGGCTGTTTGTAAAACATGCATGCCCCCCATATGGGCTGTCAGTTGAAGTGGCAGCCATTGTGTGAATACGTTTTGTGTCACTGTGACCTTGACCAAGTGACCTGAAAATCAATAGGGGTCATCTGCCAGTCATGATCAATGTACCAAAAAGTTTCATGATCCTAGGCCTAATTTTTTTTTAGTTATCATCAGAAAACCATTTTACTGTTTCGAGTTACTGTGAACTTTACCTTTGACCTAATGACCTAAAAATTAATAGGGGTAATCTGCCAGTCATGATCAATGTACCTATGAAGTTTTATGATCCTAGCCATAAGCATTCTTGAGTTATCATCCGGAAACCATTTTACTATTTCGAGTCACTGTGACCTTGACCTTTGACCTAGTGACCTGAAAATCAATAGGGGTTATCTGCCAGTCATGATCAATGTTCCTATGAACTTTAATGATCCTAGGCGTAAGCATTTTTGAGTTATCATCCGTAAACCATTTTACTGTTTCGAGTCACTGTGACTTTGACCTAGTAACCTGAAAATCAATAGGGGTCATCTGCCCGTCATGATCAATGTACCTATGAAGTTTCATGATCTTTGGCGTAAGCATTATTGAGTTATCATCTGGAAACCGTTTTACTGTTTCAAGTCACTGTGACCTTGACCTTTGACCTAGTGACCTGAAAATCAATAGGGGTCATTTGCCAGTCATGATCAATGTACCTATGAAGTTTCATGATCCTAGGCGTAAGCATTCTTGAGTTATCATCAAGAAACCATTTTACTATTTCGAGTCACTGTGACTTTGACCTAGTGACCTGAAAATCAATAGGGGCCATCTGTCGGTCATGATCAATGTACCTGTGAAGTTTCATGTTCCTAGGCGTAAGCATTCTTGAGTTATCATCCGTAAACCATTTTATTATTTCAAGTCAATGTGACCTTGACCTTTGACCTAGTGACCTGAAAATTAATAGGGGTCATCTGCCAGTCATGATCAATCTACCTATGAAGTTTCATGATCCTAGGCCTAAGCATTCTTGAGTTATCATCCGGAAACCATCTGGTGGACGGACCGACCGACAGACCAACCGACGGACCGACCGACATGTGCAAAACAATATACCCCCTCTTCTTCGAAGGGGGGCATAACAATTGGCATGATTATTGTGATAAATGGCCTGTGTTCTCCATTTTGTTGACTACAAGTTTAAACCAGCATAACATGAGACTTTCTATTTTGTTTCTACATCTGAGATTGGTACATGGTATATGCTGATAAATATAACATCAACTTGGGTATCAAGTTATTGCACATGTATGGTACCTAACATTCCTTAAAAATAGTTGTTGTTGCTAGTAAATCTTTCCTGACAATTAATATGGATTTCTAGATAACTCAAACAGGCCTTATGCACATGAAAAGGCCTAAAATATACATAAATTAAAAGAATTAATTTATGATAGTTAGAAAATATGAATTAATACCACCCATTACAGATAATAATTGAACAATAATTATAATGGTCATAAGCAGAAAAAAAGTGCATACAAGAAGTATCCCCATGTGATATGTATAGTAGATATAATACAGTGCTTCATAGAAGTTGCAGTGATGTGAATGTATATATTTTCATAACAATATAAAGCATACCGGTACATTTTTTGTAGCACTTTCATGCATCTGACTGTTAACCATGTCTTTATAGATTTTAACCTTGCACACAATATATCTGAAATTGTTTTCACATGAAGATTTATCAATAATTGTTACACTTGAGAGTTCATTTCTAGGGTAGTGCATTGTGTCCCTAAGCAGGGTTACCTCTGGCTGAACATGTTCTTGATCCAAAATTACCTTAAAACATAATAATTATTTTCATTACGGCAGTTTTATGAGGTTTTATGAAGAAAAAGCTTAAGTCACATACAATTTTCTTGAGCCAAATTTGCTCATTTGTAGCCATAGGCTTATTTGGCGCATGGCAGCACAAGCCCTCATAGAACGGATTGAACACTATTACATGTTTTTCACATCAAGAACACTATCACATCAAATAATGTGATGATGTATGCAAATAAGTTCAGGATGTTCATAGAGGGTGATACGTGTAGTGTTGTTGTTTATGTTTAAAGCAGGATCATACATGTACTTTTATTTTACTACATGCTTACTACCACTGAATGATTTATTTCATTAATATACATTTACATAACTGATATTTATATTCAGACCTTAATAACAAAAAAAAATACATTCATAAATAAGCACAAAGTATTTGTGTGATAATCATACAAGTATTACAGATAAATACAAGGTGAAGGTAAAAAAAGTTCAGCTGTCTTTTATATGGCAAATTTGTAATAGCACAATAAAGCAACTTGAAGTATTAAAACAATGTTAAACACCCAACTATTTAATTCTAATGCAGTTATACCTAAAATATATATAAAAGCTACTTTTCAAATGTTTGTGCAAAGTCATTAAAACAGAGTGTAAGGAAAAAGGGCAAATATATTACCAAATATATTATTAAGCACTCACCCAGCAAAGACAGTTTTGCTACATGGATGTTTTAAACATACATCATGCTCTTTCCAAGGAAAAACAGTTCAATATCTTCCAGGGATTTTCCCTTTGTCTCGGGAACTTTCTTCCAAACATAGACAACACTGAACAGACATGAACACGCAAACATCGAAAATGTCATCGAAGGGCCAATTGTTTCTTGAATGAAGAGAAACTCCTTGGTTATAATAAAAGCACAAGACCAGTTGACAAAAATCGCGATTGCGCTCGCAGCCCCACGAACTCTAGATGGGAAAATCTCTGACATAATCAACATCGGAATCGGTCCCCATCCCAAAGAGAAGCCTATTATGTACAGGACAAGACAGATCACTGCTAAAGGTCCCATGTTTTCTGCATTTGCCCCATGCGATATCTTGTAGTAATACCAGCTGAACATGAAACAGGCAATGCTCATAACAGCACCAGCAAAGATAAGGAGCTTTCTACGACCAATTCTGTCCATAAGCAAGCATGCCAACAGGGTTCCAACAACTTGTACTGCACCAATGACTACTGTTGCCATTTGACCATCTTTCAATCCAGCGCTGTTGAATATCGACTCTGTGTAGAACATGACTGCATTAATGCCTCCAAATTGTTGAAAGATCATGATGATCACGGATATTATTAACGGCTTTGAAAGTTCAGGCTTTCTGAATTCAGACCAGGAAAATGATTCCTTTATATCAAGACCCTCTTCGATATCACGACATTCGTCCTCGCAATCTGCGTGCTGATGTCGAAGTTGCTGCAAGGCAAGCACGGCTTCTTTCTTGGTTTTGTTCACCAGCAGCCATCGTGGTGTTTCAGGAATAAGGAAAAGCACAAGGAACTGTAGAACTGACAGTCCGATGCCAATATATGCAATCTCTGTCCAGACGAATTTCAATGCCGACATTGAGTAAGCACTGAGAATTCCTAATGTGATCAACAGCTGAACTCCTGCCCCTAGAGTCCCACGCAATGAACTGGTCGAAATTTCTGCAACATAAACTGGCACGCAAACAGTCACAAGTCCACTTCCAAATCCACATAAAAATCTCCCCAAAAAGAGCCCAGTTGAACCTTTAGCTGTTGCAATCAATATCCAACCCAAAAGAAAAGGCAGGGCTGTAACTTTCATGGTCATTCTTCTACCAAACTTTTCTAGGCTCCATCCACCCAAGGGACCTCCAAATAATGCTCCAACTGTCATAAGAGAGCCAAACCATCCTTTCTGTTCACCTACGAGTAATGAAGCCTTCTCAAGCTGTGGAATTGCAGGCGAGCTGTAACCAATCACAAATCCGAACGACAAGGCACCCAACAAGGCGCAAATTGTTGCGAAAAACAATCGCCAAGGGGTGCCTTCGTGTTTTTTGCTGAAGTGCCGAGGCGTTGTTGGTGTCTTCAAGGATTCCATGGCTACTTTGTCCTTTTCAGCAGCCTCAATCAAACTGGAAACAAATAAATCAGGTATATAATAAAATACCAAAATTTGAGTGGTAGTCAAAAGTGTAAAGAGATGTATTCTACATCGGGGCAACAGATAACAAGGGACAAAATTGTCACAAAACCAGGTTTTCAATTTGAAAAAAAAGACTGATAAAGGGAGACAACTCAAACTGAACTTTATAATTAACCCCCTTTGTTTCAAAATAACTCTATTTTTAGTAGTGGCGACCTTTACCTTGGAGATATTGACGTAATTCTTTCGTGCCACACACCGTCCAATGATGGTGAACAAATGTGCCAAATGATTTTAAAATCTCACAATGAATGACATAGTTATGGTCCGGACAAGCTCATTTATGGCCATTTTTGACCTTTGAACTGAAAGTGTGACCTTGGAGATATCGACGTAGTTCTTTCGCACGACACACTGTCTAATGATGGTGAACAAATGTGCCAAATGATTTTACAATCTCACAATGAACCACAAAGTTATGGCCCGGACAAGCTTGTTCCTCCAGCCCGCCCGCCCGCCGACATTCGCCAATCTAATAACCAGTTTTTTCCTTCGGAAAACCTGGCTAATAATACTTTTATCCTTTTTACCAATGGTATTTGACATTTAAATGAATTGAAATAATAAAAAAATCAATCGTACATAAAACGATTATGAAAATGGTATACATTAAAAAATTTGCTTCGGTCGTAAAAATGTCAGCTGTTAAACACGGACAGGCTAGTTAACTTCAATTATCGGAGTGCACGCTCTGACAATATTTTACAATTCGTTGCGTGACCCCAGCTGTCTGGAAAAGAGGTTGGGAAGAGTATACTCTCTGTTTTAATCGAGCAAGTGGGGATAGATTCCAGGGCTTCAATTTTACGTTTTTTTCTACTTGCAATACATCGCAAGCAGCTTTATATCAACTCGCAAAATGAAAAACATTCTCGCAAATTTTTCTTGAAACATAATTTAATTTCCGTTGTTTATTTCTAACTCAACGGTTAACTTTGCTTTATTTTTCCTATTGTTATTTCCGTCTGTGGGCAAAAAGAAACTAGTTATTTTTCGCTTCGACGCCATGTCTGTTCAAGTTCAATGAACACTTGTGAATTAGTTGACTGTTTAACGTTCTTTGTACTAATACCATCTGCGTATCTGTCCTATAAGTATACCAGTATACATACAAGGTGGGTGCTTCTGCTTATGGGTATTCAGACATTCTATAAATTGACCTACGGTTTAGCGTTCAAGACGTGGAGCGCATTTAGGAATATTACTCTTTTTTTCATGATTTCTTTACTCGCAAAAAAAAAACTAGTGGCTTGAAACTTTACTCGCAATCTGTATTTTTCACTCGCATTTTGCGAGTGTGCGAGTGTTAATTTCGAGCCCAGGATTCTTAAATATTTGGCGCAAAACACTGTGTCGATTCCTTTCACACCAACAAACAATATTGTGGAAAAATCAATTCCACCAGCTTGTAATTGACGGAATGGGTTTGGAAATTCGCCTTAAGTGAAAAACTGGTATGAACGGTAATGTTTAAACAGTATGGGCTAGAGCTGGATCATGCAATATACAAAAAGACACATAGTCAAGCACCATGATAGTACCAAACACAAGGTACGGAGAAAATAGATAAGTTTTTTTTCAAATTGTCGAAACCTAATTGACAACTAGTTCTGAGGGAGAACAAAATAATTGTTACAAGAAGCTTGTAGTGAAAACGAATGTACATGAAATCTTATCGGTTGCCCTGTTACAAGTAAAACTTACTCGTGAAGTTTCTGGGACTGGGGGGAAAAAACATTGTTTGCATGTATACATACCAACACTGTATAAATAGGAAGTGATAATAAAATCACGAGTTCTCGAATCATTTAAAAATAAATATAATAATAATGCGAGAGTTAAATAAACACAGTTACTTTTTATGTCGATGAGCAATAATTCAATAAAAGTTAAAAGTGTGATGTTTACTTTTTTGACACATCGTTTTCGTCCATGTCATACAAGCGCTTTCTATACCATTTACGCGCAATCGGGACTCCTCGGACAATTCCGCCATATCGGCGATCGTCTCTCGGGTGTATTTGGTGGAAGGATATGTCTAACGCCTCTAGGCGGAAGATATTACACCGAAAATATAGTTCGGGTTACACACCAACAAATTTGCACTAAATCAATGATAATATAGATATATAATGACCAATATCTTTAAGGAGTAATATAATAGAATATTTATTAACGATATTGTTTGAAATTAGATATGATTGCATGCAAAATATTGAAATTTTAATAAAATGTTAAGAAAGCAAATTAGCACTCTGGATCAGCAGACGATTTATTTCATAAATCAATCTCTGGGTTAATGGTCGCCATCTTTCGAACTACTTTAAAAAGTACAACAACAACAATAACAGTAGAAGACAAGTTTAATTGCGAAAAGTTGAAAAATTGAGTACATGTGTCACGGTTGTTGAGTGAAATAGTGTTGTTTTCAACTGTGTATGAAGCATGTGAACTTGTAGTGAAATAACCGAATTGTTGGTGGAAATGGAATTTAGAAATATATCTAATAATTCATCATCGTGTAGAATTATCATCAGCATCATTTATGTGGAACCTTGCACTATTCAAAATACAAGTGTTTCATAGATATGGTGCTTTTGACATAGTTCACTAACCATCAAGACTGAAATGATTCATGCACACAGGTAAAGTAAATAATTGAATTTGTGCAGAATGTTTATTTTTTACAAATTATTATTTAATTTGACCAATTTATTTTAGATTGATTGCACTGAAACTCAAAGTCTAAAGCTTAGTAAGACACTTAAGCCAGTTTTCTGAGAAGAAACAATACTTGTTCAGAGTATAGCAGGCTCATGCGGCCTCTGGTTTATTTATTTGGTCTCGGCCTTTAACCTGGGTCGCTTTGATTTCAGGTGTTTAGCCCCCATATCAACAAGGCTCTTGACCCTATATGTAGTTATTCATATTGTTTAAAGATTTTGAGAACCCTCACTCGGTGCCAGTTGGGATAAAACAGGGACCTTCTTATAGCTAGATGAATGCATCAAATATGCCAGCAACACTTTATAATCAATAACTTTATAATTGATGATTCTGTTCTTATAACTACATTACTAATTTACCAAAACAATTTGAAACACATTTTTATGCCCCCAAAGGAGGGCATATAGTGATCGCACTGTCCGTCTGTCTATCCGTCACACTTTGCATTTAGGTTTCGAAAAAATGCTCATAACTTCTATGTCGCTTCAGATGTAACATTCATATTTGGTATGCATGTGTATATGGACAAGGCCTTCCCATACACACACAAATTTTGACCCCTTTGACCTTGAACTTAGGGTCGGCGTTTAGGTTTTGAAAAATGCTCATAACTTCTATTAAAGCGTTTATCGGGGGCATATGTCATCCTACCGAGACAGCTCTTGTTTTTGCTACTGTCCTCTGCACCAACCATGATATATCTGCATATATGCATCCAACCAAATCAGTAAAACTATTTGTCACTTAATTACAGTAAACTTATTGCATGTTAACTTTTCAACAATATATATATACATGTATATATAATTATATATAACAGATCTTGAAAAAAAAACACATCAAACTTCAAATTGTTTTAGTAAATTATAGGCTTTAATTGGTATTGTGACATTGACACCACTCATGCATGCGACTATACAATTATACAACTATGGAACACATTATTTATGAGAAATTCCAATATATCAACATATTGTCTCAGATTTTAGGCAGATAATCTAGTGCTTTTTGCTGCCATTTTTACTATTACACATATTTTCATTTTATGTTATGATGCATTGATCTTGTTTCTAAATTAACCAAGCAATCATGTTAAACTTTTTAAGAAAGATGTTGTCTGATAAATATAGAAAATATAATCACTACAAAGTGAACAAAATTCAGTTGAATACTGTGACCAACAAAGATTTGCCAAAGAGCAATTCAGATCATGATTTAAATTAAATACAAGTAATATGAAAGTCTGCCTATTGGATCCCAGTTAAGACTTATTTGTCAAATCTGCACATTAATTTTCCTTTAGCCATGTAGAATTGGGGACTAAATACCATCAAGTCATGTAAAAGGAGCAGGGTATAGCACGCTGCTATAGATCTCTTGAGCTTTCACATGAATTTTACGGGCAATTTTCATACAACAAATGATATTATATAGTGTAATGATAAAGCATTATGAGCACAAATTATACCTCTTACTAGTGGTGCAAAAATCATTTAAGTGTCACATTTCAAAAGAAAATTTATATAAAAAGGTATTATTAATTGTTAAAACATTATAAAAGGTTATTTCAATTCACTAAAGCATTTAATTACAAGAACAAGTGCATTTTATGTCCATTACAATACATGTAACAGTATTGGCATTGTATTTATCTGCATTTGATGTGCATTTAATACACTTAAAAATGCAGACAAGACACACTTCTAACAGAAACAAATGTATTTTTTTCTGCATTTTTCCAGCATTAATACTCTTCAAGTGTATTTTTTATCATCCCAAATACACTTTACCAGGAAAAAGGAATGTTAAAATAGATTTTTAGTTTGTTTTAAGTATATTTTCAAATGCATTAAGACACTCTTTTCTTTTGCAAAAAATGTTGAACAAAAACTTGAAAATATTTAATATACTAAAGTGTAGTAATAATTAAAGTTTTGTATGAGCATCAAAAACAGTGTCAAATTCATACCAGTGCCTATTTAGTAGCAGTAGGCCTTAAATGGTCTACTTGTGGTAGAAATAATGCATTTTGTAAAATACAACATACATAAATTAAAAAATATAGCTGCCCATACAGTTCAATACAATGTTCAATTAACTACACTATGCAAAGTTAAAATATGACATCAAGCTTGGAATAATCTTTTCAATAATGAATAATATGCTGTTTTAATTTATAAGTGAAATAGACACTGCATATAAAAACTGATTTTACACCAAAACTAAATGTTTAATTTGATTTTTAGCTCCACTGGCCAAAGGTCCTGTGTCCATCGTGCATCCATGCATAAACTTTTCCTTTAAACATCTTCTCCTAAACTACTGGTCCAATTCTGATGAAATTTCTTAGGAATGTTCCTGGGGTGAACCTCTTTCAAATTTGTTCAAATTATGGGGTCAAATTTGACTCTGCCCTGGGGGTCACAAAATTGAAAATTCGCTTTAATAAGGCCTATTTTGTGAAAACTTTCAAAATCTCCCGTCCATAACCATCAGGCCTAGGGCTATCAAATTTGGTATGTAGACACATCTAATAGTCCTCTACCAAATTTGTTCAAATTATACCCCTGGGGTCAAATTTGACCCTGCCCCGGGGGTCACAAAATTGAACATATGCTTATATAGGGTATATTTTGTGAAAACTTTACAAATCTTCTCGTCTATAACCATTGGGCCTAGGGCTACCAAATTTGGTATGTAGTGGCATCTTATAGTCCTCTACCAAGTTTGTTCAAATTATGCCCCTGGGGTCAAGTTTGACCCTGCCCCGAGGGTCACAAAATTGAACATATGCTTATATAAGGCCTATTTTGTGAAAACTTCAAAAAAATTCTTGTCCATAACAATCCGGCCTAGGGCTATCAAATTTGGTATATAGTGACATCTAATAGTCCTCTACCAAATTTGTTCAAATTTAATCCCTTGGGTCAAATTTGACCCTGCCCCGGGGGTCACAAATTGAACATATGCTTATATAATGCCTATTTTGTGATGACTTAAAAAAAATCTTGTCCATAACCATTAGGCCTAGGGCTACACAATTTGGTATGTAGTGACATTGTATAGTCCTCTACTTAGTTTGTTCAAATTATGCCCCAGGGGTCAAATTTGACCCTGCCCCGGGGGCCACAAAATCAATTATATGCTTATAAAGTGCCTATTTTGTGAAAATTTTAAAACTCTTCTTGTCCTTAACCATAAGGCATAGGGCTACCAAATTTGGTGTGTAGTGACATGTTATGGTTCTCTACCAAGTTTGTTCAAATTATGCCCCTTGGGTCAAATTTGACCCTGCCCGGGGTCACAAAACTGAACATACACTTATATGGGGCCTATTTTGTGAAAACTTTAAAAATCTTGTTGTCCATAACCATTGGGCCTAGGGCTACCAAATTTGGTATGTAGTGACATCTAATAAACCTCTACCAAATTTGTTCAAATAATGCCTCTGGGGTCAACTTTGACCCTGCCCCGGGGGGTCACAAAATTGAATAAACGCTTTTAAAGCGCCTATTTTGTGAAATCTTTAAAAATCTTCTTGTCGAAAACCATTTGGACTATGGCTACCAAATTTGGTATGCAGTAACATCTTATAGTCCTCTACCAAGTTTGTTCAAATTATGCCCTTTGGGTCAAATTTGATCCTGACCCGCATGTCACAAAATTGAACATTATATACGCTTATATCTTGCTTATTTTTTGAAAACTTTAAAAATATTCTTGTCCTTAACTCTAGGACCTAGGGCTACCACATTTTATATGTAGTGAGATATAGTAGTCCTCTACAAAATTTGCTCAAATTATGCCCCTGGGGTTAAATTTGACCCAGCCCAAAAGGTCACAAAAGTGTACATGTGCTTAAATAGGGCCTATATTTAAGTATTTGCACATGCAGAGAAATTTGTTTCAGCCTTTTTTCAGCAGTGGAGCGATACAGGGCCATCATGGCCCTCTTGTTTAAATACTCAAAAAAATGAAACCGGTTTCATGCTTGCATGAACACAGTTTATAAATGCTGTCAGAATTATAAAATATGCAATTACTATAAATACAAATGCCAGGGAAAAGTGCTTTTTGTACTAAAAAATTCGAATGAATATTACAATAATACATTCTGAATATTTTAGTATGTAATTAACAGTTTTGTCTGAGAAAATCACTAAATTTTATATATTTATTCAAATTCACATAAATCATATTTCAAAAACACATAATTACTTCAAATCCTTTCACACAATACTGAAAAAAATGCACAGTTTCTGATTGTTATTGATTCTTTATTAATTTATACATGTACCATTTTTTAATCTTGATGCATCCTCAATTGTATAATGCACATCTTAATCTGTTTTAACAATTATAATATAAAGATTAAGGCTGACTCAGTAAAATAATAATCCATGATTTCTGCAGTACTTGCAGACAAACTAGGAATACTGCTGTGATATTATCTATCTATCTAATAGGATACAAATTTGGCTTCAATAGAAAAAAAATCAAAGCATACACATGTATGAAATGTGTATGCATATATTAGTTAAACTTAAATTGATTGACCATCGATAAAAAGATATTATAATATATGTATATATATATATATATATCCTTGTAAAACTAAAAATTAAATATGTATGTTTCTATTACATCATTTAGGACTTTTATATTCAGACAAAGTAGAGTGAAGCTTAAAACAGTATCCAATTGTAACAGTCAATTTTGAGAAAATCAACCTTATAATTATTTTCTGTGTTGGCCAATGTCATAATTGGTATAAAATGTATATTGAACTGGAAGTTTTCTTTATTTTAAATGATAACATTTGCTTGGTCAGCCATAATTGTCACAATCAAGTGGTCTTTTTACACTGTAGTTTTCTCACTGACTATGGGTTTGTTCCGAGAATGAGCCACACAAAGTATCGTTGGGGAGATGAGTTGTCAATTTTATGTTTATCAGTCTTTCATAATCCAGTATACCTGTAAAAAGGGAATTTGTAACTAATAATCACACAATATACACAATTAAAATTGTATGCATTTAGATTTATTTAGTACTGCACATTAATCATTTTCCAAAAATATGTAGCAACATTACATTATATAATGCTGCAATACTAAAGTAATTTACTAATTAAAGGTCGCTGATGTGTAATGGATGTGGTGTCCACCTAATGATCTGGAGGTCACTGGTTTGATCCCCAGTGTGGGAGCATTCTTAAGAAATCTCCAAGAGACACCCAAGTACTGGTTCTAGGCCCAGGAAACGAACTCAAGAGCATTTCACATACATGTACGTAGTTAGTACTTTAAATTTAATCAAACTAAAAATGGGTTAAAACTAACAACTGAAACCCTTATTAATACATTTTATTTTGAATCAAGCAAATGTGCAAATTCATTAAAAACAATAAGTAAAATTTAAAAATTTTACTTTAAAGTAATCATGATAATTTAGATCATTTTCAGAATATTTAATGATGATAATGATACAATTATATATTCCCTAAATGATAAAAATAAAACATGTAATGTTAATTTATGAAAAAAACGTTTTAATTTTATCAATATCATGTTAATTACAACTAGATACAGGCAATTAGATCAGAAACGTGCATTAATTATATTAATGAACAACCCAGACATTTGTAGTGATTTATGGTCACTATTTGATTAACGTTCTATACATGACCTGTCATAAAAGGTATTTTTTAGCCAGTACTACAATCGGCAATGATAGTCTGTATTGCATACATATTTCAACGTCTATTATCGATTCGCTTCCTCAAACTGAACAAATATTTAATGTTTACATCGCGAAACGTAATGCATCCAGTTTCACTTTCGGTTTGGTTGGTTTTGTAAACACCGTAATTTCATCTTAAAAATTGGATGATTGGGTGATTAAATAATAATGGAAATTTAAATCACTTGGATAATAGGTCAAAATGCAACACAAATGAACGTTAATAGTGCTATTTATATCAAAGTTTCGGTAAAAAGTTTGGCGCTAGTTCAACGCGCATCGTATACAGCCTCATAACAATAGACTGACAACCTTTTGGGTAGTAAAGTAGTAATACAAGGCAATATGGCGACCGTTAGCCACGAGGCCTATCTTACGGAGGAATCCGAGATAGCCGATGTATCACGATTGGCAAATTAGTTGTTTATTGAAGTGAAAACATCAACATTATTCAAATTATATTTTCTAGACGGTGTGGTGTAGCCCACTGTCCGATGCGTTCAGGTTGCATTTACGCGGTTACACACCACTAACTCATTACGATTGCATGACATTTCTCGGCAAGATCATATTCACGATGTCACAAGTTTTATCAACATTAATTATCAATCGATCTTTACCTTTCACCGATTTTGTTTAGATCTGGATGCGATAATGTTATTATTTATGCATAAGTTAAATGTGGGCAGTTGATCCACAAGCGTTTGCTAAAATCCAGCAAAATTGTTTACGATTTGAAAAATATTTACAAACAATATGAAAACATCATTAAAAAGGAAAAGATTACGAACAGAGCAAATATTTTATTTAGACTTATACATAAGAACATCGTCTTAATACATACAATATTTAATTAAGAATGCTACGTTTCCACTACATTCAATTTCAATACAAATTAAATATATGCATAGAGTACACTTTCAAAACATAAACCAATAGTCTTTAAATGACAGAAAGATTTTGTAAGTGATGCCTGTAATATGGTACTATTGATCAATTCACTGCAAATAACAAATGCTTCTTTTATATATTTACACAACTTAATAAGATCGTTTTTGGATTAAGTCAGTTATTGGTTATACTTAAACACAAGTGGATTAGCATATCCATAACGCTTAAAACACTTTAACAGGGAAAAATACAAACGAAGTGAAACTCATCCCCAATGGCTCTACGATTGCATAATAAACCGTCTCTATTATGTAATGATAACGATAATGCGCCTCTCACTGAAGAGTGTATTCCGTGGCTGTGAACCGGGAAATTTGCATACGGGTATTGTTTTACAGAACAACTAAAGAGTGAATTCTTCATACACTTCATAATGTACTGCATGTTACTTTTGAAAATAAGAAACTTTAAATATGTTGGATATGCTATCAGGGGAAGGGATACACAACATGACCGTGTAAGAACACACTTGCGGCTAAATATAGGGGCAAAGTACCCGTGTACTAACCGAAGTTGTCCCATCATTGTTTCTTGTTCTTAAATTTTCTTCGTTTGGCATTAAAGTCTGCACAAATTCGAGAGAAAATCGTATGTGTCCGTTTGTAGTTTATTTACCAAATATTGAAAGCAGAAATGCAAAGCTGTTATATTTCTCTATGTAAACGTATTGAACTTTTACAAAATACTATCTATCAAATTTATATATGAGTACACTAGCTGTCCCCCCAATATTTATCCGCAGGGAGTTTAATAGAAAAATCCTGATTATATGCACAATTATTATTTATTGGAAAATGTACATACACGCCTGATCTAGACGTATCCTACTATGCCGAGGTTCATTAAGAAATGAAAATAACATTAAACTTCGATTAAAGATTCATTTTAAAGTGCATTTCTTGTATGCATTGCTTAGAATCTTGATAAGATGACAACCTCTCTGACACAGTCATAAGTACGCCTATTCGCCGATGATAACCTCTTGTACAGGCCAATAGGATCAACACAGGATCACATAGCCCTTCAAGACGCCATTAAAGCGCTGGAAAACTTATCATCTTCACGGGGAATGCGATTTAACAAATTCTCTAAATACCTAATATCAACATTCGTTCATCATACCTTTATGAATATAATATAACAAACATATTCTTCAACATGGCAAATAAAATCTCTGCGTATGTGTTACCATCTGCTCACCATAAGTTTGGATGCCAACATCGACAACATACTGTAGAAAGCTATTTGGATTTATAAGAAGAAACCTTATAACAATACCAATAGCCTGCAGCAAAACGGCGTACTTTGCTCTAGTTAGATCCAACACTGAGAACAGTTCCGTAGTTATGGATCCATCATATATCCCAGCATGTTAACATAATTGAGACTATCCAGAGAGACGCAGCCAGATTCAACGCAGGGTTTTACCGCTCACTGAATGAAATCCGTGGCTCTTTAATGCTTAATAAACTGGAACTCCAAAGCCTGAAGGACAGGCGCTAGACCTTCCTGTACTCGCAGGAAATGCGCAAGTTTTTTCTTGTCATGACAAATTGAACAACATCAAAGGTTAAAACGCAACGTTAAACCTAAAACTTGTAGTGGCTATCAATTCTAAAACATTTGAGAAAACCAATTTACCAACCCTACTAAGTGCGTTAAGACTTTCACGTGTATAACTGAGCAATATAAAAAAACTTTTCCCATGCCTGTATTTGACCGGAACAAACTTATTGGCAATGTTGTATGCGCGGACATTATTATCGGATTCAAGACTGCGCTGAATATTAAACCGTTGGAATAAACTCTCTCTCCCGTCGCGACATGTGATCTGCATAGCTCTGCAACGTAACCATTCAGATTCATAATAATGCAGCATGTCATGTCCTTACAAAACAATTAACCAAGTTTTTAATGCAAAACGTACGTCGCAATACAAGGTCATTTCGCATTTTATTGTATGGCATCCATGCATATGATATCGCCCATTAATATTATTATCTGTTGTTTTAATTGTAATATTTTAGCCGCAGACTGCTTGGAAGAGTTGTGAGCGTAAACAAGTTTGCCTTTTAATCAAACAAAACATTGTGGCATCCGTTCGGTCACAGCGTCCGATTTTAGTCCGCCGCTCGCTTTAATGTTTCAAGATGAACACACATGCGACTTACGGTCATATATCAACTCTAAGGTCACAATGCTTTTATCGTGCACTTATATTGAAAAATAGACATGATTTTGTGATACAATAATAACAGACACGATTAAACTACGCAATTTGCAAAAAAGACAAGGTCAGTAATGCCATCGATTTAGTTGCTTGTAACCTTGGAAAAAAATTGTAAAAAGAAAAGACAGCATCGGAGAAAGTGTAATCGTAGCAGATAATCAATTGGTTTGTTTACACAAATTGGCATGTTTATAAACAGAGATAATAAACTTATTATAATACTGTAGGGTCTAATATTGACAATGTTTTATTGAATGTAAAAGCCATTTCGCATTTGACATCTTAGTGTATCAATATTCGGACTCTGGTTATCCGAATATATTCCAAATATATATTCAATAACAACAGAACATAATACCATAACTTTAGTTCTTTGCAATACTTTTAAGGTGCAGTTAGTTTGTTAAAACACAAACATGCTAAACACAATGTGTTTGTTTTTCAATTTTGGGAGGTTAAATGAAAGATATTGTGAGAAGTCTTCTCAGAAGAGGGTCTGTTTTTGGAAGTTTATGAGGTTCTTCCGTTTTGAGGCTGCTTTATGCGCAGACTTGTAGTTTGCCCCAGTAATATCTTACTCATTTGACCAACTAGACTCATGAATATTGGACTCAATATTAATTTTCCAAAACTATGAAGTTTTTACTTTAAATTCAATTTTGGTGCTGAAGGGGCGTGGAGAATCAAAATACCTGTAGGACACCCCACCTGTCTGGTATGAAGGCCAACAAACAAACTCACATGGGTCAGGAGCAGGGATTTATTCTGTGTCCTCTATTTTAAAAGCTCATGTACCAACAAAGAAATGCAGTGACAATTTATTTGTGTATCTTTTTATTACAGCCATGGAAACAGTACCAGTTGGGAAACTTAAGCTTGTTCCAACAGATTGGGAAGATGACATGAAGATGACAGTGATGTTTGCACCATTCCGAGACAAAAATCTGAATCCTCGTGCTTGGGAACAGAAAATGAAATTCTGGATGGAGACTATTGTAGAAGAAAGCAAACAGTCGAAGGAAGCATTTGTAGATGTTTTGAGCTTAAGAGAGAAGTTCCTGAGGAATGGAAAGTCACCTTCTTGTTTTGAGATGGTGTTGCAAGAAATGGAAAAGTATGATGGATGTTGAATGACATTGACACTTCACATGGTCGCCATGAGTGGCATTCTTGTTGTGCAATTTTTTCTGTTTTTAATGATTAAGTTTTATACAATTTAACAGACAAACACATGCACAACACAGATCTGAAGGATGTTTTAAATGTTAAATTACTGTCTATAGCAATAAGCATCGCATGCAACATCTTTCTCTAATACCAAGTACCTCTTATTGATTTTGCTCCTGACTAAAACCACAGATTTATTTTTTTACAATGTCCATACTGTAACTTCTATCGAAAGTTTCTTTTCAGGTCATGAAATAGATCTTATATCTATATCTTTTGGGTTTTCTTTACACAATGCAGTATTTAAATTAGCATATGATTAAATTTTGTGGATGATAATCTTGCAAGTAATATTAAGACCCTTCCATTAGGAGTCTAGACAGTTTTGCTGATTTTTTTTCAGAAAAGGTCTTGTACGGCGATTGTCTGACATAAACAATGAAACAGCCACCGGTTGGTTGTCCTGGGGTTACGAAAAGTTGGTGAAGCAACCAGTGGGCTGGAGCCTGAAATGGTTTTCAGGGAAACAAGAAACAAAGCTGAACCAATCACCTGAAAAGTACATTGTTGTTGATGTCATAAAGGTATTTTGGCCTGAAGTTCAATAGTTTTTTTAAGTGATTTAATGCCCTGCCAAAAGTTCAATAGTTTTTTAAAGTGATTTAATGCCCTGCCAAAAGCGGATGGATATAGAATTGGACTTGTTCATCCGTCAGTCTGTCATTCCATCACTCCGTCTGTCTGTCACAAAACTTTTAATTACTATATCTCAGAAACTATATAACATATCAACATGAAACTTACGGGTATATAGATATCAACGAGGAGAAGTGCCATGCACATGAGCCATTACCCTACACTTTTAAATAAGAGTTATTGCCCTTTTTTAGGGCTATATCAGATAAAATACAAGACTTAAACATGAAACTTGATGGGTGTATTGATATCAATGATGAGAAGTGCAATGCATTAGAACCATAACCCTACACTTTCTTAAATTAGAGTTATTGCCCTTTATTGTTTTGTATTTTGCAACTTTTTAGGGCTATATCTTAGATACGCCACAAGATTTCAATATGAAAATGCATAGATATCAATGATGAGAATTGCAATGCATTAAAAAATTACCTAACATTGCAATTTTTTTTATTACAAGCATGCCATATATCAAGTGATTTGCACCCATCCATAAACAAACTTTATTTGGCATTGGATATCAATTGAACAAATATATTTGTTTTGTTTTAATCTTTGCATAATTTTATTGTAGCTTCAGACCTTTTAAAGTGTCTTAATATTGTACATAAGCAATGGCATTGCCTTGTACTCAATACTGTACTTGTAGAATTTAGCATCAAACTGTTTTATCTTCTTCACACTTCTATAAAAGGAATGATAGTTTTGCACTCAACCCTCTACATTTAGTGCTGGTTGTCTTTAAAAGGTACTAATTCCACGCTTGCTTGTACCTGATGACTTCAAGAGAGAACTGTTAGATACCTCATGATTGTTTCTTTATGTATTGTAAACTTAAAGCAGCATTACTGATATTGATACTGACTTTACGAATTACACAAAAATCAACTGCAATGTCCTCAATATAAATAACAAATATCATTGAAAATTTTGCCATTTGTTTTTCTAGAAAACCTTGTCAAACATGTTGATCTTGTCAATACGTTTTCATCAATCAGCAACAATATAAAGTATTTTATTTATTTACAGCAAAAGGGAGCAGAATTGATTGAGCTACGTCAGCGACTTCATCAGGCTGAGAAGTCTGGCATTGTAGAGTACACAATATTGCGAAATCAGCACCGGGAAATGTGTGCCTCTGATCTGGAGTTTGACCTCATAATGAGGCATCTTGAGTCGACATCCCAGATTGTAATCCAGCTCGATGAAAACAACTCAAAGGTGATCAATAAACTAATATTTGGAATGTGTTACTGTTTAAAAGGTACCATAAAGCTTAAAGAAGTCAAGTCAGCTTTTCCAGTGAATCATGTTTGGGTCTTTTTAAGAGTCAATAACTTTTAAAGTTTCAGCAGCTATACATCTAAAATACATTTGGATTGTTTTAAAATTACAATGTATTTGAGGGCAATTTTAACTAAGATTTGTTACGCTCCATTCAAGGAAGGCAGTATATAAATGGCTGTCACACAGTGAGTCTGTCTCTCCCTCTGCCTGTCTGTTTGTGTGAAGTTTTGTGTCCCAGCCAAAACTTAACCATATATTGATAGAATTTCAAATAACTTGCCTCAGTTGCATGTTACACCAATCTCCCTACATTAAACCTAGAGGTCAAAGGTCGATCGTGGTCACAAAACAGCTTGAAAATTCCTGTCTCGGTCTAATCTTTTGCCTAACTTAATCCATTATAAGACAATGTGAAACATCTGCCTTGCTACCTTAAAGGTCACACTAAGAGGTGAAAGGTCAAAGTTGACAATAAACCCACTGGACAATTCCTGTCTCTGCTTTAACTTTGCCATGTATTGATGGATTTCAAAATATCTTGGTTCAAATAAAATCCATCATTAGACAATGTGTCCGATGTAACACCCACTCACTACCTGAAAGGTCATGGGAACACATAAAGTTCAAAGGTCAATTTGGCCATAAAACAGCTTGTCTGGACTGTAATGTCATTTATCATGCTAGGTTAAAGTTACTAACTATTAACAACCACCATGAGCACACATTGTTTCGTTTGTAAAACCTGTTTTTACCTCAAGGTCACACTTAAGAGGTCAAAAGTCGAATGGCGATAAAACAGCTTTTTCGGGTTTTAACTTTTTCATTCATCATGCAATTTCAAAATAACTTACTGCCAATGACTATCATAAGGAGACTGAGTGTATCACCTGTATCATTACCTCAAATGTCAAGGTCACACTTAGAGGTCCAAATTCAGAATTTGCCCATAACCAGCTTGTTTTTGACATAAGCCTTGTTGAAAGACAAGTGTGGAATGCTGAGTTATTCATGCCCTATGGACAAATGTCTTGTTTTAAAGATAATTTTCAAACCAATCATTGTATACAGCAAATGGGTTTTTAGTGAATGGCAATGCAATAGGCTTTTTTTGGAAAACAGGGTTTAATGAATGTTTGTAAAGTGTCATCCCAAATTACGAGTCCTCACCGGCTTATCTAAGACGACACTTTTTGCTTGTATTTTATTTTTTATTTAAAGTAAGTTTCTTCTCAGAGAAAATCCAGTTTAAGGGGAAAGTGTTGTCCTTGTGGTACTCTGGGATGACACTTTACGCACATGTATTAAACCTCATATTTCCATATATTTTATATACGATTTTCTGCATTATAGCTAGTGAAGTTCATTGAAAAGGAGTCAGTAAGTTCTTCAATAGACGAGCAAGATCTTCACATTCACAGGTGAGTCCGAAACAAAAAAACTTTGCCACTCGGATATACATGTGATGAGTTTGTAGTCGCTTAGAAAATTCGAAATACATTTGAGACATTCATTCTTGTTTCAAGTTATAAAGCCTTCATTTCATACCCTCAGATACTTATGAGCAGCTTACCTGATGGAACCTGAACAGACTGCAAGTTACTCCAAGCTGTTCTGGTTTCATGCTGGTTGCCATTTTAAGTTCCTGGTTTCTGCTGGTTGCCATTTTAACTGTGTTTGAGTGTGAAAAGTTGACATGTTTTTGACAACCCAACCCTAGGAAGCGCAAGCCATGAACCATTATGTTTTTATGCCCCCTTTCAAAGAAAAGGGGGTGTATAGTTTTTGCACTGTCCGTCTGTCTGTCAGTGTGTCAGTCTGTCACACTTTTTGTGTCCGCTCTCTAATTCAAATAGTTTTCATCCGATCTTTACGAAACTTGGTCAGAAGTTGTATCTAGACAATATCTAGGTCAAAATCGAATATGGGTCATGCCGGGTCAAAAACTAGGTCACAGGGTCGAAACACTCTAAGTTTTTGGACCCCTTTTTGTAGCAAAAATAATTATATTTCGTGACTCTTAATTTTCGGACACACGAGTTTTCGTCCATAATTAATGTCTCTAAGTTTTCTGACAGTATATTTTACAGCGCTATTTTACCAAATTTCGGTCCTGTTTTCGATATCTAATGACGATTCGATCATGGGGTTTTACTATCAGATTAACATCATAAAACACTTCAGGTGCATGCCTGAGGGCAACCGACCATTACATTTGCGTTATTGGGTAATTAACCTTCTAAACCAGTGTTAAACAATGGTTTCGCCCGATAGCATACCGGTAAGTGTTATGACAATTACCAGGGGTATTGCCAATTAACAGTTCAATTATCTACCGCAATGGTACTACCCCTTCTCAATAAAATAACTGTGACAAATACTAAACGCTTCAAAGTGTGATGCACCCCATTGCAAGTTTTACGAACAATGGAAAGTGTTAGACTACAACTATCGGAAATGAACAAACAAAGAATTCATAGTTTGCTTTTTTCTGCGTTTTAATTACAGGTTCATACTAGCGAGTATCGGTACATCACATGCTCATCTTTGAGCTCGTTGGTCAAAGTAAAACCTTGTAGTAATTTTCTGTCAAACAAATTAAGCTTAAAATTATTTAAAATGCAGTGCAAAAATATATAACTGTAATTTATACTATACGTCATGGTATTTTACAAGCGCATGCTATTACCGGTAGTAGTTGATACAATTGACGCTATTTTCGGACACTTCAATTTTCGGCTCTAAGTTTTTGGACACCTGTATTTTGTGAATATTTTTCGTATCTAAGTTTTCGGAGACGAAAAAACATAAAAAAATTTAAGTGTCTGAAAACATGGAGTAATTTCGGTAATATGCTTTAAATGGACATAATTATCTGACCTGCCAAATTATACTTTTGTTAAATAAATCAAAGCAGCGCAGTAGGCAGCATTGTGTTTCTGAAAAACCCATCGTGGTAAAAGGTCAATGTCAAGGTCATCCTTCAAGGTCTAAGGTCAAAAATACAAATCCATGGTAATAAGGTTTAAAGGGAGATAATTATTCAATATTGAACATAGCAATTTGATATTTAGCATGCATGTGAACCTCATGGAGCTGCACATTTTGAGTGGTGAATCTACAGTCACGGTAGTGGCTTTTAATTATTTGCTACTAAAAAATAGAGATTAGAGACAATTATTTTCAAGGGAAGTAATTTATATAATTATAAATCTCAGATTATATATTTCCTTACCAAGAATTTAAGTTCTTTTCAAAGTTACTGTACAGATTTGTATGTCCCCCACCACTATAGTGGGGGACATATTGTTTTTGCCCTGTCTGTTGTCTGTCTGTTGGTCTGTTTGTGCCAACTTTAACACTTTGCAATAACTTTAGCTATATTGAAGATAGCTACTTCATATTTGGCATGCATGTGTATCTCATGGAGCTGCACATTTTGAGTGGTAAAACGTCAAGGTCAAGGTCATCCTTCAAGGTCAAAGGTCAAAAATACTAAGTCAAAGCGGGCGCAGACGGGGACATAGTGTTTCTTACAAACATATTTCTTGTTTATTTTGATTATTTATAACTCAAATGATTGATTTTTCAAAGGTTTTTGTTTATGATATAATTATCATTTCTTTCCTGTACTAATTTGTGAATGGTAGGGTTCATAACATACCTGTGGACTTATGTCCATAGATACATGATGAACTCTGGCCTTGCTTGGTTGTCAGTGATGTAACCCCCCCCCCCCCCCACCCCGTTTGATTGGACAAAATCCAAGGGAAGTAATAAGCTTTAAAGGGAGATGATTTCTATACCTGCCAAATGATGAATAGAAATTTATTTTCAAAGCGGCGCAGTAGGGGGCAGTGTGTTTCTGATGAACACATCTCATGTTTAGCTATAAGATTACTGTTCTGGTCCAATAAACAGTATACAGCATTTACTAAAAATGGACCAAAAGGAGAGTTTCAAATGGTATTGCATATTTGTATACTGGTACGAAAAGATGACAAATTGTGATTTGATTTCCATTAGGTCTTTAATAAGGTCTTTAATAAGCAGTGTTTATTTTTCAAATCTGCGGACGGTATTCGGCCCAATTCCAGATGGAAATACTATATATTTTTTCCCAAATGGGACCCGCAAAGTCCCAATTAAAAGTTTACGCATTTATATATATATATATTTTTTTTTTTTTTAACATCTCAACTTAAGTTCAGCTCCTATTAGCAAAACAAATACAGCACTGATGTCCCAATAATAGTAAAAAAACTGGGATTTTTCCCAATCCATAGGGACCCCGCCCAATTTCCAAAATGGTGAAATTTAACACTGATTAGTTGTTGCAAACATGCTTTGTTTTCAATTCATCTGAGCATGAAGTACTACTGTTGAGCTGATTTGGTCACATTGTATTTGTCATCATGCATGGTGTGTATTCAACTTTTAGCTAGTTTTTGCAAATTTGGCCATTTTTTCATCCAATTTTGATGAGACGTGGTCAGAATTTTGACAAGTCGTGGCTGAGTTTGTAACTGGGTCACATTGGAAAACTAGGTCACCAGGACAAACCTTAGCAAGAACCTTGTTTTCACTCTAGATACGACTTCATTAAAATCTTTATGATTCTTAATCAGGACATTTATCCTGACAATATGTAGATTGACTTCTAATCTAGGTCATGTGGGTAAAAATACTAGGTCATCAGGTAAAATCTTTGTAAAACCTTGTTATCACTTTAGTGGCAATATTTTCGACTCAATCTTGAAGGGAATTTGTCCAAATGTTTATCTTGACAATAACATACAGTCAAGTACGAATTTTGGTTGTGTGCATCCAAAAACTAGGTCTTTAGGTAAAGACTTATAAAAGCTTGTTCCAACTCTATTTGACAACATCTTAGCCAAGTTTGAAACTTGGTCACATGCCTTCAAAAGCTAGGTCATTAGGTCAAATCTAAGAAAAATCCTTCTTATTTTGTAGATTGATTTAATATTCCTGAAAGAAATCGAACATTTATTTTTAGTTAGTGAATAAATTTTTAGAAAATGAACTACAATTGCCTCTCCTTTCATACTTGTTCAAGTAAGTTAAGTTTGGGTGGTCCAATTTATTAAAGCACCGTTATAAAATTCAAACACTTCCACCTGACTGTGTCTTCAATTGACTTTTTTCTTGCTTGGTTATAGAATCTGTTAAATTTCAATGTTAAACATTCTTATTTAGTTTCTGATAGGCCAGGAACAGTTTTGAAAAATGGCTTCTGCTCAAAAGGATCCAAAACATGAGAAAGCAAAGAAATGCAAATTAAGTGTTTATCATAGGGTGTATCCCAGTTACAAGTATTATATATTGATAAAAAACGATAGTAAATACACATGTATTTTTTATCTGTTTTTATTTCTGTTGAAAGTGACTTATCACACTACTGTAATTCTTCATGAGCACCCTTTCCATTTTAATGGAATTTTCATTTAAAGGTCGTTTCTTCTAAAGAAAACCATAACTTGTGAAAGTACTTTTATTTAAAGTATACTTTTATAATTTTTTCATTATTTATATAAGAAAACAAATGGAAGCAGATTTATTTTAGTAAAAAATATTTTTGCAAGAATACTGTAAAACCCAAATTATTCATGGAACATTAATTATTTATTTTACGGCTTGACTGTTCCATGAATTACCGGTAAGCACAAACACACCGAAAAATGACCGACGCACTGCAGTCCACACAGGCCAATCAGGGACACTACCTCCCGCCTAGACTGAATTTTATCTAAGAAGAGACTTCCTTTAACCCTTTCAGTGTGAGAACCGAATTTTGAAGGCCTTTGCAAACAGTTTGGATCCAAACTGTTTGCTATTCTGATAGTATTCTTTGAAAAAAATCGAAGAAAATGCTAATTTTAGAAATTCAGCAGACAACATTTTAGCAGAAGACAAATTACCCAGCATGCAAAGGGTTAACCAAAAAATTCCATAAAGTGTAAAATGTTGTCTCTGATAAGCCTGTGCACTTGCATCAGTTTTTCAAGACCTTAGCTCATATAATTCGAATACGTATCATGTTCTTTTACAGGATACAGAAAGCCCATGGTGAGCTGAAGAACAAGATAGAAATACTCCTGAAAGAGGTCAAAAGGTGGGTAGTATGTGGTGGTAATTGTTGGCACATGTTTGAAAAATGGTAAGAGCCAGAAACAAAAAACAAAACTTTCAGCTCGAAAAATTTGTTTGTCCATTTTTTCAATTATGGATTATTTATCAAGCATACGAGTAAATGATTTTGTATCGGTTATGAAAAAAGTCGAATTTATAGCACTGAATTTGTATTTTTTTCAGAAATGTGTTGATATCATTAATTAAACAAATAATTGTTGCTCTGTTTCACATTCCACACAGTATTTATAGATCAGGTCTTTCAATACTGACAATTGGTGAGCTTTTGTGATCATCTTTTGTCAGTCATTCATCGTCCACTGTGTGTAATCAACATAACCTTGTGAATATTCTTTATGCCACAACATTTGTCCCAATTATGTCTAGACGGAGTTCAAAATTGGTTCCAGTCTGTTATAAAACATTGCTGCAAAATGCATAGAAGTTTTACTTATATATATGGCTTTAGTAAAACCTTGTCAATGCTCTATAAGCTACATTTATTGTCCAATCTTCATGGAACATGGTCAGAACATTTGTCCCAATGAAATCTCTGCTGAGTTTGGAATCGGGTAACTTACTCATGCAGTTCCCTGTTGTGTCCTCAATTAGCTGTAATGGAACAAAACAAGCAGGCACTGTTCTTTCTGACAGCTGGTCAATCATTTGTATAGATGTTTAAATCACTTTGATTTCAGATTGGCAGCTGAAGCGATTTCTTACAAGCAAAACGGAATGAATAAACTGGTGAGTGTCTTTATTTGAATGATATGATTTTCTGACATGGAATGGTGGCACACCTATATTTGTCTCTTGTTTAATTGTTATATGGTACAAGTTGCAAGTACGTACATATATCAGTCAGATTGTTTGTGGGTCTGTGCAAAGTTTTGTCTCTCACCTATGACATTGCCAAATATGGATGGGAAAGGTCATACTTTTGGGTTAATAAGGTTCTTTAGTAACAGCACTTGTTTTTTGTAAAATCATGATTATAGAAAATCATTCCTGAAATAAAATCTATATTCTACAGAAATTAACACCTGTTTTCTATTTACATGAGTTTCCCAAAACCAATAATTTCAAGTCCTTTAACACCAGGCCATAAGTTGCATGCGTAAGAGGAAGCTGGCATTGGCGCGAGTGGACAAGTTGACGGGGTCCATGGACACACTGGACGACATTCTACACCGTATCAAAGAGGCAGAGTCCAATGAAATGGTACTTGTTTATTTGAGCCCTGCTCTGGGAAAGTTGGGCTTATTGCATGTGCCTACAGTGTCATTCCTGATTAGCCTGCACAGTCCACACAGGCTAATCAGTCCACTTTCATTGCATTTTTGTTTAAAGGAAGTATCTTCTTGCCGTCCCTGATTAGCCTGTGCACATTCATTAACCCTTTGCATGCTGGGAAATTTGTCGTCTGCTAAAATGTCGTCTGCTGAATTTCTAAAATAAGCATTTTCTTCGATTTTTTTCAAAGAATACTATCAGAATAGCAAACAGTTTGGATCCAGATGAGACGCCACGTTCTGTGGCATCTCATCTGGATCCAAACTGTTTGCAAAGGCCTTCAAAATTCGGTTCCCGCACTGAAAGAGTTAAGCCCTGCTCTCTTAGAGCAATCCTCTTCAATACTAAATATTTAGAACTGTAATGCAACATTTTGATTTTCTGTTTTGTTTCTTTGCATATGCTATATTGTCAATCTGCATCCAGAAACAAAGTTTAAGAAAAATTGACCAAACAATTTAGATTTTTCAGACATTTCAAGTTGCCAACTAGGGCTGTCACGATACGCCATGAGCGTACCGTGGTATATCGTGGTACGACAACACTGTATCGCGGTACGTACCGCGATATTTTACAGAATATGTATCTGTGAAGAAAACAGCAGAATAACAAGTTTTACAAACTTTATTAAACTCAATAATCAGAAAACACTGGTATCATAGTATGACTAGAAACTGTAAAAGAAACTGTAATAAACTTGATAGAAGTAGTCATTGTTATTGTTCGCGTCTTTTTCTAAAATGTCCGCCATGTTGTTTACAATAGCTGTGACTATGATCTGTGTAAGTTGAACGCTTCAAGGGCATGTTCAAAATGCGGAGTCAGCGGGCCCAGTATTGAAAATCCGTAGCGTTCTGACTCTTCCTCGACTTATTCAGAATCTTAGATATCATGATTCGGAAGTGCCATGCTTTGAACGATCGATATACAAAAGAAAGAAAATAAGAAATAGAATAAACATCTTTTGGATAATTATGAACTTATTTGCAAAGGAAATCTGTCCCTAATTCCAAAAAAAGTACAGGACCCATACATCACCGTATTTTAAACGTGAAAGTTAAACATCTACAAGTGGAAGCGCTTGCTTGACCTGGATATTAACGGATTATTTATTTAGCCCTTTTGAATCGCTTCTACATTTTTCAAAACGATATCTATATCAAAATAATTATGTAATGTATTTATATCTGTGCTAATATAATAATATTAAAAAAACCGGTGCGGCAACGCCGTACCGCGGTGCGATTTTTTTCACGACATGCACCGCGATATACCGGTGAATCGTGACAGCCCTATTGCCAACCCTCTTGTTTTTTTTGTCTCTTATGAATATATAATAATTATTTATTATGTAAGACTAATGTGGTTTATATTTACACATAGATGCATTATGTATGCATTTATGATAATAAATATGATGTAACAAGTGGCATATCTTGAAAGCAATTGGGCAAGGAGAAGTTCAAATTGCTCAATTCATATTGCTTACCTAAACAATTATATTCAAAATTTCCTAGTTTCCATATAAAATAGTTCAGTGCTGCAAACAGTTTTTAATATGTGAAATCGTGAGATTTTAAAATCATTTGGCACATTTGTTCACCATGATTAGACGGTGTGTCGCGCAAAAGAATTACGTCGATATCACAATTTGAGTTCAAAGGTCAAAAATGGCCATAAATGAGCTTTTCCGGGCCAAAACTATGTCATTCATTGTGAGATTTTAAAATCAGTTTAAAATCATTTGGCACATTTGTTCACCATCATGGGACGGTGTGTCGCATGAAAAAATTACGTCAAGATCTCCAAGGTCGAGGTCGCCACAACTAAAAATAGATTTATTTTTAAACAAAGGGGGTTAATTATAAACAATCAGGTCAGTTTGAGTTGTCTCCCTTTATCAGACTTTTTTTCACATTGAAAACCTGGTTTTGTGACAATTTTGCCCCTTGTTTTCAATTCATTTTGTAACTTTATGTTTGCATGGTACCTAGAGAGGACAGGAAGGAATAACATGTACTCACTTAAAATTCAAAATATGTTTTTCTCAATGAATAAGATAGACGCAATTTTAACTGGGAAAATAAAGGGACTTAATTCACACTTACATGTTTAAAAAAATGTAATTTCATATATTTGTAAACAAAACAATGATATTTAGAATTTTATGAAATAATTATAACAGCAAGAAAATACATTCATTCCCAATCTCAAAACTTAAAGTATAATTTTCTAGCTCGCCTGAGCAAAACGTGCTCATGGTGGGCTTTTGTGAGCACCTTTTGTGCAATGTCCATTGTGTTTTGTAAACATATGCCTTGTAAAGCCTCTAGAAGCCCCATTTATTGTCCAATCTTCATGAAATTTGGTAAGAACATTAAGTCTTAATATCTTGACTAAGAATGACTTTAGCAAAACCTTGATAACACTCTAGAAGTCACATTTAAAGTCAATCTTCATGAAAATTAGTCAGAACATTTGTTCTAATGATGTTGTTGACAAGTTCAAAAATGGATCTGGTCTGTTAAATAACATGGTCGCCAGGGGGCAGGACATATTTCTTTGTACGGCGTTGGTAAAATCTGATTCTAATGACGTTCGCAGTTGATTTCTAAGGAAAATTCTTCTGGCTTGTTGAAAAACATTGCCTCCAGGGGCAGGGCTGTTTTCTTTATATGGCTATAGTGAAAACTTGTCTACGCTGTATTAGCCAATACATTGGCCAATCTTCATTAAACTTGGAGATATAAGACTAAAAACTAGGTCACTAGGTCAAATTAAAAAAAACACACAACATGTTTATATTTTAGGAACCACTTTTTTGGTCCAATCAGCATTAAACCAATTGTTCTCAATCCAATAGACCTCCGGCCCCTTTCCCAAAATGGTAAAAAGTTGCGAAGATTTACACATTTTTTAAACAATTTAAGGCTTTAATTGCTGGCCACTTGCAGTTGTTGACATTAACACATATTTAATAAGCTTAAATCAGTATTTTATATTTTATTGTTCATCTCAATATTTGTATTCATATCAAATAAATACATGCATTTGTTGTTATTTACAGATAATTAAAGCCATAGCAGGTGGTACAAGCGTGTTGCAAGGCCTCCATTCTAGAACAGGAGTGGACGATGTTACATCTGTCATGGACAATCTGGCTGATGTATGTTATCCCTTTCCCAATAAAAGCCAAGTGAAAATGGCATTTGCAACCAGTATTAAACCAGAACAGCCTGCGAGTAACTTGCAGTCTGTTAGGTTGTATTCTGTTTGCTTCTCACAAGTTCCTTAGGGTTGAAAATGAAGCCTTTAAAACTTGAATCAAGCAAAAAATAGGTCTTTAATTCAATTTGATTTTTAAGGGACTACAAATGTGCTTATCTGAGTAGAGAAGGGTTAAGCTCCACTAAGATCAGCCAGGGGCTGGATTTAAGGTCATCCTCGTGTCTTAAATGGGCTGTGCTCTGTGAAAAAGGGGCTTAATGCATGTGCGTAATGTGTCGTCCCAGATTAGCCTCTGCAGTCTGCACAGGCTAATCAGGGACGACACTTCCCGCTTATATGATATTGTTTGTTTCAAGAAAGTCTCTTCGTAGCAAAAATCAAGTTTTGGCGGAAAGTGTTGTCCCTGATAAGCCTGTGCAAATTGCACAGGCTCATCTGGGACGACACTTGACATACAAGAATCAAAACACCTTTTCACAGAGCACGGATCATATATAACAGTATTCTTGTATCCTCTATGTGAACACCAGGTCACTCAGACTCAGGACGACATCATGGCCGAACTGAACACCTCCACCTTCGTGGATGAGTCTTCACAGGAGGAGCTAGAAGATGAGCTGTCAATCATTCTGAGGGAGGACATGCCTTCCAGGAAACAGGCCACACACCCTGGGATGATTGACTCCGCCTTCAAGGGGGCTCATGAGGGCGCTGATGAATGGGATCTGCATAGAGAGTTGGAAGAGATCCTCAATGAATCCAGTGAAGGGATTACAGACTTGGATAAAATGCTAGATGGTAAACAGTGTTTTTTAGGGACAAATTTGGTTCCCATTCAAAATGTCAAATAGTATATATTTTTCCACACATAACAGTCTGAAATCGGCAAAGTTTTTTAAAAAAGGTTAAAAAATCTTTTTTTAAATAAATTGCAACATACCCAGCTCTGTAGGTTGAAATTTAGGTAGTATTATATTGAAAAAAGGTATTCTAAATTTAAAAATTGTGTAAGCAAGAAAAACAACACCAATTTCTCAAATGTTTGTCAAAGCAACTCAATTTGTTCAATCTAAAGAGCAGCGGCCCTATTCACACAATTGTGGGGAAAAACACTGATAATAAACACTCTCAGTTTGTATTCAGTGCCTAGATCAGTTTGTATTCAGTGCCTAGATCAGTTTGTATTCAGTGCCTAGATCAGTTTGTATTCAGTGCCTAGATGCTTAAAACTTTAAAAGATCACTAATCAGCTCTCAGTCATTACGTTGTAAATGAATGGATTATTGGGAATATAATGATTGGCCTGTTTGTTTGTTTGTTGTTCCTTCTGTCTGTCAGTACTAGTTTATTCCTAATGATATATTTGTATAACTTCCATAGTTCCTTCTTACAAAGCTTTGATGTTGTCACAGATGTTACCTACAATCACTCGCAACACACCCACATCACCTGACCTCAATTTGACCTTGACATTGACATACTTTTTACTTGAAGAAGTTCAAATTTATGTTCACTCAAAATGATACTTTGTGTTTATCACGAAAACTTCTTGCTACAAAGCTTTGAAACTTGCATGGATGTTATCTGTAAGCACTCTTAAAGGGGCCTTTTCACGTTTGGGTAAATTGACGAAATTGAAAAAAGTTGTTTCAGATTCGCTAATTTTTGTTTTAGTTGTGATATTTGTGACCAGGGGTCAGTGGTTCGAGCCCTACTGAGGGTTACCTTTTTATTCCCCTGGATCGAATGATCCGGGGCATATTGGTTTTGGCCTCTCTGTCTGTCATTCTGTCCCAAAACTTTAACCTTTGTTAAAGTTTTGCGATAACTTTTGCAAAATTGAAGATAGCAACTTGATATTTGGCATGCATGTGTATCTCATGAAGCTGCTTATTTTGAGTGGTGAAAGATCAAGGTCAAGGACATCCTTCAAGGTCAAAAGTAAAAAAATGCAATCCAAGGAAAGTAATATGTTTTAAAAGGGAGATATTTTCTAAACCTGCCAAATGATATATTGAAATATTATTTCAAAGCGGCACAAAAGGGGGCATTGTGTTTATGACAAACACATGTCTTGTTTTCTTTTTTTATATATTTTATTCTTGATTTTTGACTGGAGCTTTTTGTATCCAATGTTTACATTGATCAATATAAAGCATTAAATGACAAACTTCAAAACATGCCAAAATCTGTGAAAAGGCCCCTTTAAAACATATCAACTGACCTCATTTGTGTTGTTGAAGGACACTTTGACTAACTATAAATATTCTTGGTTGACCAAAAGTGCTGTGTATGGTCAAACATCCATTCCATGTGCTAAAAAGTGTTGATGCTTGCATGGATTATATCTATAAGCACTATTCACTTACAGAAATCCCTCTTACCACATTTTGACCCTGACATTGACTTTAACTTATTCAGAAGGTGCACATTCTTGATTAACACAAATAAGATTCCTTTCATCTAATACAAATAATGCACACAAAGCTGTCATACTTGCATAATGATATCTTTGAACACTATATAGAGACTAATATCATCTGACCGCATTTCACCCACAGGTGGTTAGCGTGTGGCTATGATATTAATTAGTGAAAACATCATTTTGAATGATAAATAATCATATTATAACGAAAAATTAACTTTTCTGAAAAAAAAATATTTCACTATCAAATATATATATAACAAGGTATGCAACTCAAAATCAGCCCAAAACGGGGTGCATCGCTTTGAACAGCCATATCTTCATAAATTTTGCAGCGATTTTCACGATCTCGGTCTTATTCAACGCAGAAATGAATTTCCTTTCTGGAAATGTATATGTCTTGCAATATTTTTACAAATGCTGGGTCAACTTTTAAGAAATAACACGATACACAACACGCATGACCCAGTTGACAGTGATCATGCTGTCTTTAAGACTGAAATCTTCACGGAGTAAAGGGCAACTTCCCTACAAAGTTCATGTAGTTCGATACCATAATTCAATAAAACGTATGAAAAAACATTATTACCGTTCTTGTCGTTACATTCTGCATCAAGACTAACTGTCCAGCGCCGTTTGAAACCTTTGTTTACATACATTTCAACTAACTGACATTTTAAACATACGAGTGATTTCATTGGTCCAATGCGGAGGTGTGTCTTTACAACTGGAGATTTCATTCATAAAGAATACATGATCACTGTCAACTGGGTCATGCGTGTTGTGTATCGTGTTATTTCTTAAAAGTTGACCCAGCATTTGTAAAAATATTGCAAGACATATACATTTCCAGAAAGGAAATTCATTTCTGCGTTGAATAAGACCGAGATCGTGAAAATCGCTGCACAATTGATGAAGATATGGCTGTTCAAAGCGATGCACCCCGTTTTGGGGTGATTTTGAGTTGCATACCTTGTTATATATATATTTGATAGTGAAATTTTTTTTTTCAGAAAAGTTAATTTTTCGTTATAATATGATTATTTATCATTCAAAATGATGTTTTCACTAATTAATATCATAGCCACACGCTAACCACCTGTGATTTCACCTTGATAATCGCCTAATTTTGGACGAAGAATATATTAAAAAAACGTCAGTCTCTGAAAAAAAGTTATTGAGGCAATATTTAGGATTAGCCCTTGTAATAAACCACATGTGCAGAAATGAGTGATAGTCATAATGAATTCATTATTTGTTTTTAAATTTAGTATGGTAATAAATTATTCAAACTAAAGCAATGTCGTTTTAAAATTATGGCTTTATTTAACACTTATAGCGCTGGAACCGAATTTTAAAGGCCTTTGCAAACAGTTTTGATCCAGATGAGACGCCACAAACTGTTTGCTATTCTGATAGTATTCTTTGAAAAAAATCAAAGAAAATGCTAATTTTAAAAATTCAGCAGATGACATTTTAGCAGACGACAAATTTCCCAGCATGCAAAGGGTTAATGTATTAGATGCGCTCTGGGAAACATTGTCCAAATGCACCTGCAAGTGTGCTCCCAGACTATCATGTACACAGGCTTATCAGGACTGATACTTTCCGCTTTGATGGTATTTTTTGTTTAAAGGAAGTCTCTTCTTAGCAAAAATCAAGTTAAGGCAGAAAGTGTCATCCCTAATTACCCTGAGCGCACTGTACAGGCTAATCAAGCATGACACTGCACACATGCATTTAGCCCAGTTTTTTCTAAATTGATGCTTATATGATTGCTTATTAATGATGTGTTTTTTTTTTTAATATTGAAATGATTTTCTTACAGATCTTAAACTGCCTGATGTACCCCAGAGTTCTCCAGGTAGAATACCTGGCAAACAGTTGCTGACATCTTGACGGAAAATATTTGGAAAAATGAGATGTACCTGACTTGTTCTGACTTACAATTTTATTATGGCTGAGATGGAGGTGAATTCTTACATCCCGACCACAATATTAAAAAAAAATTATGTTTGTGCGTTTTCAAAAAATGCCTTTGATTGACACATTAATGCATGGATAACTGAGTTGGAAAAAAGTGATTTGTGTCGGTCATTTTCTTATGTGATTGTGTTTAATTCTTTAAATTATGTCTCACAAATAATTATGATTTCACAGTAAATCAAAGTCTGATAAAAGTTTATAGTATAGAGAGGTAGATCAAATAAAACATTGCTTCCATTCTGACTCACAGTTTTATTGAGTATGAAAAAGAGTAATAATCCATTTAAAGATAAATTTAATAGGTGCTTATATTTAGTGCAATACTGTGTGATAGAATATGAGATAAGATTGTCGGCAGTCTGTTTTTTATACCCCCAGATCGAAAGATCGGGGGTATATTGTTTTTGGCCTGTCTGTCATTGTATGTGTCCGTGTGTGTGTCCCAAAACTTTAACCTTCTTCATAAATTTTGCAATATTGAACGTAGCAACTTGATATTTGGCATGCATGTGTATCTCATGGAGCTGCACATTTAGAATGGTGAAAGGTCAAGGTCATCCTTCAAGGTTAAAAAATTTCAAAGCGGCGCATTAGGGGGCATTGTGTTTCTGACAAACACATCTCTTGTTTCATTTAACAACAATGACATACCAAAATGAAGAAATAATTACGTTTGTCAGTACCAATTGTTTATATGTGCTCAACAATTAATGGCTGTTTGTAAAATGTTATTTTTTCATTTTTGAAACGAAAGCATTTCCTAATAACGACGGTAAAACATGTAAATATACCGTTGATTGCTACCAAAAATATGAAAATTGGCATAAAGATGTAATTGAAGGGAGACAATTCGTGCAACCGAAAATATATACACGAGTTGTCTTCCCTATAATTATTGCGATACAAAATTGAATCGGACGTTGCAATACTGAAACAACTAAAACATTTCCATAATTAAACATTTTCCAAAGAAAAAAAACTTTTATAATGTTCTTTTTAAGTAATAGGTGTGTGTGTGTGTGGGGGGGGGGGGGTTACTGGTAATTGTTGGTATTGCATGTTGCAAACTGATTATACTTATCATTTAGTAGTTTGACTAAGCATCTGTTTACGCATCGGCGTATACAAAGTACTATGGAGTTTTACATTTTATGCAGTTATTTAACGGAATTATTCGAATATTCTAGCACAAGCTATTTAAGATCATTGTCCTTTATAACGTCAACACTAAGAATTTTTATTTACGACGAAATGAAACAACAGGTCATGCCAGACGGGGACCTACACAGTATAAATTGTTTATTTAATAATTCGTAAGCTTCGTTTTGTAAAGAAAACATGTTTATTGATATCGATTCTTGTTTCAAAAACATGTATTTTGCAATAAAAATATGAAATTGAAATGTTTACGTGTTTACTATTTCGGAGATATGAAAAGTTTAATGACATAAATCGTGCGTGCGCAAGTTGCTGCATGCTTTGTATACTATAATTGGCTACGCAAAATATATTGCATCATAATTAAATTATGTGATACACCGCTGCAACAACTTTTATATTGTACCAATTATTCATGATATACGAAGTACCCGCGGCTACCAGACATATGCTGTGCGATCGATTTCTTGTTGATATATGATATATGTATATCAATTGCAGCGAATGAAGGTTGAATGGACATTTTCTTTGTTGGTGAATGCATGGTAATTGTTGATAATTTGGTGGAAAGAAAGGGTGGAATCAAATTATGTATTCCATATAAACGGCTGAAACATAACGACGGATGAAAGTATAATAACATTGTAACGTAATCGCGCGCTATCAAATATATATACGAAGTTAATTTAGCGTGGGCATGCAATTTACACGGTTCCAAGTTTCAATTTCGGAACATTACATACAACTACGATTGGTACCACCGAAAGCTATCAATAAAACTTTAATATTTTCCTGGTTGTTGCTAGAAAATTGCGATACGTGCCATAACCCATGTTTTGCTGATACGCACAATAACGCAGAGCGATATAGAGAAAAACAGGTTACTGTCCCATCGTTTTGAAATATATCAGGCGAGATTTAGAATAATATAACGGCGAGGCAAATTGTTTGGTTTGTTGAACCTGATTCATGTTGATAGAAATTGTTGACTTAATTGCAAATCCCACGTAACTCTAAACATTGACTGATATATAAGAACTACCTGTTGACCATGATGTAAAAAATATATCAGGCAACGTTATATCAGGCAGATATCAATGCGGTGGTATGATGAATACAAATATTGAATGCAAAAGCCAATCAAACGATCCGGCATTGTCCGATATGCACTTTTTTCTTACTACATTCAACTCGACGAAATAATAACAGAATTAATTATTGCACAACCCTTTCGAAGGGTTAATCCGGTAGAGTTGTTGTACATGGTCGATCTAGTCTGACTTAGCACAAAATCCTTTCAAGCGCACTGGAAATTGTTCAATTGATTAATCTACTACCGTCCCAATATAAACTTCTGGGACGTGTATTGGCAGGTACCAGAACGCGACGCGTCTCACAAAGCCATGGAAATGGTGTATTATATCGGAATGTAAAATAAAAAATATCGTGTTTAACCTGGGTTGGACTTTTAACCCCCCCCCCCCCACACACACACACACACAAACATACCTTGGGGCTCATAGCATCAAATCATAACATGCTTTGTGATATACCGGTAATTCTGCCGAAATACGGTGAAGAAATGCAAATATTATTTTCGTTCGCACAATCTTGAGTAAAATTAGTTTATTTGGAGGGACACTCGCCGAGTTCTAACATAATGTAAACTCCGGCGCGTGAGGACTTTGAAAATAGGCACATGATACATTTGCATCAGTTGTCTTTGAACGATGTGCGTAGGTGACTGAAATGGGGGGCCCACTGAAATGCGAGAATTAACCAAACATTCATCATTTTAAGTGATTTCAATTAGTCATAGAAGGTATTATGATAGAGGGTCGTGCACAATTTATTGTTGTTGTTCTGTGAATATACCATGCAGTTAATAAATAAATCGTACATAATTTCATTTCAATCTGCTTTTAACTCATAAAACTTGTTTCAACATGATCGCTCGGTTATGAAAGAGAGGTTCCGAATATTACACACTAACATCGATTGTTTGGACAAACCCCCAATACAGCGCCGGGTCTATTTAAGTGGTCTTGTGAGATAGTTTACGCTGAGATATCGATTAGGGCGGTTAAATGATTGGAAAAGGCGAAGTCTATACCAATCTTTACAAGTAATTTAAACCGTGCATAGCCCAACTATGATTAACGATAAATTCGGAATATGTTAATACCGGTATATCAGCTTTTAGTGTTCTTCACACTATATAAACACGTATTAAAATAGGAAACATGTAAAGGACAAGCTTGGGCCAAAAGGTTTTTGTTTAAATAAGAAATGGATAATACTCAAATGAAGTGTATAGTCAACTAAGAAAAAAAGTGCATTCAAGCTGAATACCGTGAAATGAATAAGCGATTGAAATAAAGAATGTGATTTGTTCTGGTCTTTTCGTATAAGAAAGCGAGAAAAAATGTCGGCGACTGTTTTTCCGACGGCTACTACGTTGTCGTCGTCGGCGTTAGCGAATAACACAACACAGGAGGTCGGTTCTCTCCAAAACACCAGTGGAAATGACAAATGGATGGATACGACGCCAAGGATCGTGTTTCTGTCGGTATTTCTCAGTGTCGGCTTCATCGGGAATGCGTTACTCGTCATAACAATATGCCAAAGCCAGCGGTTCCGTACGGTGACGTTTTTCGTGTTCATAATTAACTTAGCGGTGATAAATATATGCGAGTGTGTCTTTAACATGACTTTATTGCTTGCAGCAAGCATTTTGAACGACTGGCGTTTCGGAGAATGCGCCTGTCATTTGAGCGCATTTTGCCTGAACTTTGTGCACCTAGAATCCATCCTCGGATTGACGGTCACTTCTGCCGACCGGTTCATAGCGTCCCGGTACAAAAGTCAGTACCACCTGGTCGTCTCGAACGCTAGAGTCGCCGTCATTCTGACGCTAACGTGGGTGCAGGCGTTATCTTTCAGTATTCCTATCGCTGTCGGCAAAGTGAGTTCGAGCCTAAACGAGTTCATCATCTATTGCTCCGTTTCTCAAGGAACTTCAATCATTTATAACACTTTCAGCGTCCTGCTGTGCTTCATTCTTCCAATAATTCTGATGCTGGTGTTTTTCGTCAATATCATCCGAAGCGCCTATAAAGAACGCGCCAACATCCGGAACGCTATCGCTCAGCAGAACTATAACGAAGACGCTACTGGGGAACCGGAAATAAAACAGGATATCCGACACGCGAGCGTTACCGGAACCCTGGCGGTAGCTTGGTTAGTTCTAGAGGGCCCGCATACCGTCACGACGTTTTACTCTCAGTTCAGTGTCTCGTCCGAGCTTGGCGACATCACGACCGATAAGCTGAACTATGTCTGGTACGTGGATCTAGTGTTGCTATGGTTACGCTTTTGCTACTCGATTGCGCTTCCGGTAGCGGCGTTCACGTGGAATAAAGAACTGTGGAAGTGTTTCAAGGACTTTATACTCTGCCGGAAGAATAACTCGGTGGTCGACGAGTCCTTTAAAAAGAGCGAGAACGACACGTTCCGCCTTGATCGTAAACTCAATGGCGCAAAACCGAAAGAAAAGACTGGTGTATTTCCGCAAAAAGAACAACGCGTTTTTCAAGTTCCCGTTCTATTTGCGACCTCGAACGGTGTCCATATAAAAACGGTCGATCAAGAATCGGAGACTGAAGAAGAATCGGATGCAAGAACGAATCGCTCCAGCGCACTGAAGGGGAAGAAATGTGACGTAGAAGGATCACGTGATAACTTGAACACGCCGGAAAACGACACGAGCGACTATGATTCTGGAAACGAGTGCGACCCTTTCTCGGTGTCGCATCCGGTGTCCATACGGCAGAAACGGGAGGAAGTGATTTCAGAGCGGAAGCGATCACTATCGGAGCCGGAAGTCCGGGGCGGAAAGGGGAAACCTGAAAGCGGCGAAACAAGTGTCAGCGCCACATCTGAAGGAGATTCCGGCCTCGATCTGAGTATGTTGCCTAGCGACAGCTTAACGCGTAAAAATAAGTTCCACGTACCTTGTGATAAATTCATGTTGCAAGATACCCAACAGTTGCAGACTGAGGTTTTAGAGCCGGGCCATATACAGAAATTATGCAATAACATGGACAAAAGTGTAGCTGCAGGTCAGGTAGACTATGAGATAAATGTATGTACCAGTACTACAGAAACAGACACAATGACGTCATCCAGATATGTGACGTCACGTGAAAATAAGAACAATAACTATTTACAGTGTAATGTTAATGCCTCTTCAGTTGGAACAGACAATACAAATGATTTAATAACAGCCGGTATGGATTCTCCGCTACCTAGACGTAAAAAGAAACGACGGCGTGATAAGAACGTGAACTTCGACTCGCAGAGCATTTCGTCGATGACGTCGAATTCGTCCACAATACCACCGCGTCCACCGCCTAGACTGGCTCCCATTTCTACTGCGTTCGGTTTGAAAAGTTTTACATACTCAGGGCTCGCTAGGCCGGGTTCAAGTTGCTCCAGCCAATACTCAATCTTAGACAATCTGGAATACGCCGGTAGTCCGTCAAACCTGTTTTCAGATAGCACCTCCGATGCAAGGCCATATGACGTCGAATCGATTACGTCATCAGTGTTAAGAAATCACCTCAAAGCTGGCATTATTCGCCAAAGTGGGTCCAATCTCCGATGTGCCACGCCAGACAGCGAGTCATTACAATTAGAGATTAAGAGGAGTATTGAAATCGTCCCAGAGGAAGTGTTATCCCCAAGTGGATGCACTATGTTAGAACTAAAACAAAGTGATTCGAAGAAAGGTGTTGTGAATACGGGGTTCGAGTATGAATCGGGCAATGAAAACACGGAACAAAATGCTGCAGTTACGTGTTCTAGAACAGTGCCTAGTTCAGAGACCAGCAGCGCTCAAAATACCCCTGACCTGGACGAGAATAGAACACGCAATGTACATGCTCGGCGGAAGCGACGTGAAAAGATGACGTCAATGACGTCATCAACAAGAGAAATGCTGAACACTTCCTCTCGTCTTGCAGACAACAGTGGCTACAAACTTTTAGTACCGGAAACACCCTGAGGTGAGCAGTACTGATTGAACTGACCAGTATCTTTATTAACGTATAAAGTGTGGTATATTTAGTGTTGCATTTGTCCGCATGTTCGTATGTACGATGTCCATGTCTTTTCTTCCCACAATTATTTGTATTCGTCCACTCAGTAATTGCGTTTTGGTGGAGTTTTGAGCTGAACGACCTTATCCGTAGGGTAAAGACTTTTAAATGTAAGCAATATGGCTGTGCACGTGCCCTTTGTTAAAAAACATTTTCAAATACAGAATATCTACATTTTACTACTAATTCCTAGACCGATTTTGATCAAACTGTCTCAGCTAATATTGATCAGTTTTAGCGAAAATTGTTATTGTAATTGCCTGTTTGAACTAAACAGGTTAAAGAATAATGAATGCTACAACTGATTTACTGGGAAACTGAGATCGATGTTGTAAGTGATTTTGTTTGTAATACCATTCACAGTGGTGTTCGCTTTTATTGAAGTATTCGATAGCTTTTTCTACAATCAATCGAAACCAACGTATTTTTTAGTTTTCAATACATTTCACATTTATTTTAACGTTTAAAATACATGAAGTAGAAGTATTTGTGATTGCTGCACACAGTTTATGCATTTAATTAAATTGACTTAAAAGTTTTTTTAAAAATGGCTAAACATAATATTTTAAGATAAAGTTCAAAATGAAAATGATAATATTTTACCCTTTCGATTTAATGTGATGACACATACAAACAGGATCCATGTGCCATGCTCTTTTAATTTGAAAGTTTACCCTGTGACGTAGCACCTAACCAAGGTTTCACATTCCATACCGTCTTAGTTAGTTATCTGTAACATCTGATGTTTTAACACCGTAAGTCTTTCTGACTTAATCGGGGCGATGGTGCATTATAACATTCCCTGTGTTAAAATGTGCCTTATCACGGTGTTACACGTCTTAAACCGAAAACTGTACTAAAATATAATACATTATATTTGTTTAAATTCAGGAAGTAAATGCACTGTGCACAACGAATGAAACCATTTGATCGCACATTAAAAACTCGGATACATACAAGTAGCATAATTATGGTCAAAATAATTATTTTACCATTGCATTTTGTAATATGACGATGGTATTTTATTTATGAAAGATGATATGCTTAACTCGGTTATTTTTGTAATGTACCATCTGTTTCGATCTGAACTAATGTTAATCATACACCACAGAGCGTGCCAAAACAAATCACAAAATGACGGTTGTCATAATGTAGATTTACAATCGTCCCATTAAGATCTGGTAATTCTCAAAGTAAATTGAAAAACGTTCCTCTGGCCAAGGTCGGGTAATTGTGACGCGGTTTAAAGAATTCCTCTCTCAATGTGGTGGTCTGTTTACGTAGATTTAGGATGTACCGAATAATTTGAATGCTATCACAATTCATGTTTCACAATGGTTCTGATATTTTTTTACGAAAAGGGATTGACTATTGTATACTTAACCCATTAACGCCTAGTGGACTCTCCCATCCTTCTAAATTGGATCAATTTATTTCCAAAATTAGGGCATCATGCGGCGTCTCATCTGGGTCTACGCTGTTTGCCATGGCCTTTTTTCTATACGCTAGGCATAAATGGGTTAATGTTTATCTATGATGAGACCCAGATTTCTGACTAAGTGTCCCATTCGGTATGCGTTACAATAAGGTCTTTTGCAACGTGTACATTTTTGTCCTAAAAAGAACGTCCAGTATATTGAATTTCAACTTATTTGAATGATGTATTTTCCAGTTGCATTTCTGTTTGATCGACCGTATGGATGACTATAACTTTAGACGATTTATACATTTCCCTTCAGATTTTATTCACATTTACATATTTTTAGGTTTGTTGAAACACAAAAGAGGGACTCGCTGAATTAATACTTGGACGAAAGCATGTAGAGGTCATCACATTACTATCCGCCGATGCGTTTAAAAAAAAATCTAGTTAGATTTTCTTATCTCAGACGCAAAGTGATACTGCTCACCGAATTTTCAAAAGACAACATTTGAGGAGGTTAGATGATTTAATAAAGCCCAGCAATACGTCACATTTTGAAATAACCGGTATTTTGCAAAATTTATGTATAATACCCGGATATCTACCGAACTCAACGGGAGCTGAATAGCGCGAACAATTACGACGTTTTTAATTGAGTTTGAGTTAAACGATAGAACGTGACATAAGGCCGAAATTGCATGTTAACAGTCTTGTTCAGTCAAGTAAATTATAAATATAAGCCTTGCCCTGGGGAAACGAGGCTTTATGCATGAGCGTAAAGTATGGTCAAAAGTCACTTCTAAAGGAAAATCCAGCCTATGCCTAAAAGTTCGTCCCAAATTAGCCTGTGCGTTCATGCATTAAGCCCGGTTTTCCCAGAGCGCGGCTCATATGACAAGTTCAAAACGGTTATATCCCAACTTTTGCTCGCGCAACCACCATGAACTCTTGGTCCTCCCGGAGAAGGGAATATTTATGTTTCATGACCTCGTTGTGTTTACACCCAATTACTCTCGGTATTGTCAGATTTCTTGTCAAGTTTCGATTCATATAAGATTTCTAAAACAATTGAAACTTGTTGAATTGCAGATTTTTAGGAGCTAAAATGACAAGTTGTTTTGTTTTAACCGCGCTTCAATTGACGGTTGACTCCCCCACCTTACGGTGTGTCTGTTTTGTTGAATTTATCTGTAATGGAATCAAACCTAGCTGAACAAGGGACATTTTACCGAGATAGTCTGATATGTTGTACACATGTCATGAGTTGTTTGATAATCGTACGGATTAAACTGGTTTATTTGTTTCTTTCAACTGTAGTTTACTTAATCATTTTTTATTGGTTCATTATTTTTATTTTTGTAACAACACAAACAACGACAACCACATCAACAACCAAACCAACAACAACCATCTCCTTCACCACCAATACAACACGTGAATTTGTCGTTGGACATAAGTATGGATACTCACTGCAGCTTGTTTGCATTATTTAACTACAAAAACATTTAAGATTACTGATTCCTCATCAATTGTTGGATTAAAATCACTATCACCCCCACCATGATAATTCAGTTTCACATTGAAATGGTTTTCGAAATCAAGTAGGTCTGGGATTTTCCGGTTTATTTACTCAACTCTTCCTCCACAAAACGTTGGAATGCTTTAATAATAACTCCGTCAAGTGTTTGTTTTTACCCACGTACTCGAGTACATGCATGCGCGTTTGAACGTGTACGTTTTAACCACAGGTCCACCGCGTATACAGAAAATGTAATTTATTTAATCCGACAAATTGAGTATTGTTTTTTAAACAATCAGTCTTTTTGTATTGTTTCGTAAATTGTATTTACATATTAAAATCATCCATTTCGTTACGTTGATTAGGGATACTATTGTTGCAAGAGGCTTTCGGGCAACAGTTTTTGATAAAAATTATAAAGCAAAGTTACCAAGACCTACCCATCCTTTTTTAAAATCAACATTCAACAAATACACTATTTTTAACGAATAATTATATACCTGAGTAAGGTCGTGACAACAACATTTCTCTTGACGCGGAGCGAAGAAAAGACGTGTGTTTCATAAAACAACATCACTGCTGCATACAGTTGTGAGAATTCCGTGACAAACGAGATTTATTTTACAATAATAATTATTATGTAACTATTGAATGCAATAATTGTTTTCACAGTCGATGTTGAATTTTACATCAAATCTGCAATAAATGACTGACATGTTTTGTACATAGTTTTAGAGCATTAAGACTACATTAAACAAATAAAAAAATGCGTACTCGAATATATTGTTCTTTGCGCTTAATCTTGGTGAATGCAAATAATTTTGTAACATAAAAGAAAATTTCAGAACAAAATCTAACATAGATAATTTGTAAAATGGTGTCCGAGTGTACTTAACGCTATTCAAGTGTTTTGAACGAGTGCCAAAGATATTTCGAAATATCTGTTGACAGATTTCATATTTTAAGTATACGATTTGTACATAAGGGTCTGTTAATAGCACATTAAGAGATTTATGTTCTTGTTTCGACAGTCGCGGCAGAATGTGCTTTCAAATATTTACGATAGCGTGCTATGCCCTGATATTTCGAACTATCTGGGGGAGTACATTAATTGCTGTATCGCTTATAAATAAATGCATTTGATAGTATATCTCATAATAACAACAATAGACATTCGGCTATAAATCAATAAAACTGGTAATTTACACAATTAGCACATGAATAAGATACATATTTCATATACGAGTCAGAAAATAAATGAATTGGTATATTTCTTTAAAAATAACGTTTCGACGGAGCGACTTAATGTCCGTAAAAAGAAATCTTCGAAGACAGCGTTTTTATGACCCTTTTTTATGAGGTGGGCATATAGATGTCCGCTTTTCCGTGCGTCCTTCCATCTCTCCGTTCATCCATCCTTTCGACCGTCGCATTAGTTAGTTCTTGTTCGTGCGTCCGACCATTATTTCGTCTTTCCGTCCGTTACACTTATGTGTCGATCGTACTCTTAAATATTGCTGCGACAGAGCTTAACAATTACAATTATAATAACTAGCGTGTAACCTGCGCACGTCCATATTTTCGCTACTTTTTTCCGACATAAGTGGAGTTTTGAGATTAAAGCGTAATTGGATGCACCCGTAAACACATTTCGTTTACTTCTGATTCTATTACCTGAAAATGGCCTAATTATTATCCCATTTAGCCTACGGCGTTCGATGCAATCGAACTGACATTGGTTTAAGCAGCCTAACTTTTATTTATGGTTTCTGATTTCATGAACCTTTATTGAGTTACGATGGTCGACTTTATCTGCGTGCGCGTGTGTTTGTGTTTGTATGTGTGTATGTGCTTCATCGTGCATTTTTAAAATACATTACCACAAATCATAACCAAGAGACGACGTGTCTCGTGTAGCACTCGTATCCTTACCTCAATGTCACATTTAGAGTTCAAAGGTTAAAATTTGCCATAAAACCGGAATGAAACTTTGTCATAATAATTTGAAATGACTTACCACAAATGACCACCACGAGGAGACGGCGAGTCGCTTGTAATACCTGTTTCCACAGTGGGTAGACGTGTAAAATCGTCTCCCTGCCTCAAAGATCAAGGTCAAGCGTAGAGATAAAAGCTTACATTTGACATGAAAAGTATGCCCTGATATGAAGTTATCGTTCATTATGCAGGTAAAAATTATTTAAAAAATGTTCACCGTGTTCTCCGTGTCATGTGTAACTACTGTTTTCTTACTTCAAAGGTCAATGTCACGCATAAATTTCAGAGTTTAAACTTTGCCGTTACTAAATGTCAAAGGTCAAACATGTGCATGGTTTAGCTTGTTATAGAAAATACAAGCATTATAAGCAACATGCTTGGCATGTTTACGACAGGCATATAGTCCTTAAAGTGTTTACCGTACTCATACTTTATTCATCACCTAACCAAATTGTCATCGAGAATGCGTTATAAATGTATATGGCGAAAATAAGATGTCTGTTTCAACTACCATCTCCAAATAAATATGGTCGGCTGGTCCAAAAAAATCCAGTAAAATATGTTTACTGCTCGTTCGTGATTTCTTATTTAAATGAGGATGTTCAATGGGAAGACACTTCAAATGAGCCGTGTTCTGAGAAAACTGGGCTTAATGCATGTGCATAAAGTGTCGTCCCAGATTAGCCTGTGCAGTCCGCACAGGCTAATCAGGGATGACACTTTCCGCCTAAATTGGATTTTTGCTAAGAAGAGACTTATTTAAACGAAAAATGTCATAAAAGCGGAAAGTGTCGTCCCTAATTTTTGCTAAGAGGGACTTCATTTTAACGAAAAATGTCATAAAAGCGGAAAGTGTCGTACCTGATTAACCTGTGCGGACTGCACAGGCTAATCTGGGACGACACTTTACGCACATGCATTATACCCAGTTTTCTCAGAACGCGACTAAAATCATCCTCATAACACATCATTTTTAAACATCATTTTTAATAAGCATTTCTGTAGTTATTGTGCACATATGAACGAATAGGTAACTCAACGTGGAATAATGGTCGGTCAGGTTACTGGAAACAAACACATTTTTATTCATTAACGAAGGTAAAATACCGTCTGTAAAAACAGAAAATTCGAAGATAACATAATTGTATTCTGATTTTTGTCCACTAAAGAATCATACAAAAGTAATGTTGGTCCGTTATATGCGTTAAATAGTTAACATAATATTTGTTCTATTTTGTTTATTTACCTTTGATAAAATAAGCAAGTGCGAATGTATAATACTGTTGATTTAGATGATACTATTTCGTTTGATAAGAATGTTTGGAAGGGGAAAGGCAAATATTTACTTTTGTTGGTTAAACAGTGTTGAACTATGTTCAAACAACAATTTAGATTGGATATGCGTCCAAAACAAAGACCATGTAGACAAAAACCCGGAACATCTTGTTTGCAATAAATATAATTGAGCTCAACAGTAACACAGTTCTGCACAGGCTTATATGGGACGACCATTTACGCAAATGCATTTAACACCGTTTTCCCAAAGCGAGACTCGTTCTGAAATATTATTTATATGTGCGAAAGCCTTGTTGTTTGTACTTTTTTGAGATAAGTCCGAAATGGTCACGCGTAAAGAACGCCTTTGATCGGGATATTATTTTTCGCGAAAATTAAGATTAAATTTTGTTACTGGGCGGATTTTAAATGTTGTTTGATTGTTTTAAAACGCAAAGAAAAAAACAGAATAAACTCGAAATATGTACGGAAATCTATTTATGACAACTGTTTTATAAAAGTAAAGATAGAACACACTATTAGGCTTTAATAGTTAGAACGTGTCCTGTTTCGATACCTTTTTTATCATAGTATTCAGAGAACATTTCATTTATTTAAATCGCGTAACACAAGATTGAGTATTTACTTTGATAAATACATTCGTTCAAATATTGTTTTCTTAGCATATCAGACTTAACACTAATCCTCAGCCCTTCATTTACACTAATGTTTACACCAAAGTTGGACAAAGTACCATTTATGAACATAATCAAACACAAAATCGTTCCATTAAAATTTCAAAACGCTGTCTTGCAATGTCATCGTTTGGATTTGATTGAAAGGCTGCCAAATTGCCTAGATCAAATAATGTTAAATATAATCTGCATACAATAGACCAACCTAATGGATGCAAAGTGTATATATTTGCCAAGTTATCGTCGGTGAAAAATATACCGCAGAGGTTTAATTCGAAAAAATTTAAAATATTGCAAAAACTCTTGATCTGAACAGCGTTTGGCCAAACACACGTTTTCTGTTGTTCTTATTGATTAATGTAAAGTGTCTTGTGTACTACAATTCGCCTCAAATCTTATAAGCTTGTTTAACAAACGTGCGCATATTTCAAGCGATTAAATTGAAATATGCCATTAACATGACGCGTATATGTACATAAAACTGTTTTCCACCCCAGTTATTCAGACAAAGTAATAAGCTCTCGAACGAAGCGACACGGGAATATTATTAGTCAATGTTAAGACTCTATCCAAAACGAATCGCCACAAAATGACATTTAATCGCCTTTTTCCTTGTACTTATTTTTTTAAATCGAATGTGCCTTTACGTGTTTTTGCATGCTCTAAATTTTATGATAGTCATTTGTAGATTTGAAAGATACATGTTGGCGCCTTTCATAATATAATAGGAATTAATATAAAATAATATAATTTATAAAAAAATGAAAAACAAATATATGCAATATTGGAGCATATGTTTTACTGTTCATTTTATTATGTATCTCATTCTTCACATGTTGTTGTTGTTGTGAGACTTGAAATTGTATTAATCACACAGTCATAGTCCTGACATTTTATTCGGAAACATTTTATATATGAAATTACCCCATTTATGCCTAGTGAACTCTCCCATACTTCTAAACTGGATCAATTTATTTCCAAAATTAGGGATGTCTAGTATATTTATTTCTACATTTAGAATATGTCTTACAGAAATTCCTTTAAGCAAACAGCGCAGACCCTGATAAGACGCCGCATGATGCGGCGCCTCATCTGGGTCTACGCTGTTTGCCAAGTCTTTTTTCTAGACGCTAGGCATAAAGGGGTTAAAATAATATTATGCAATATTCTAATATGGGCCAAATGCATAACTCGTTTTTGTCGAAAACATTTCATGTCCTTTAAATAAATACATACAAATATATCATATTAATCACAGGTGTATGCAATATATGATGTATGAAAATAAAACACTAGAGTGGCCTATACACCAAACGACATCTCCTTATTCCAAGTCAAATCCATAATTTATGGCCGAGTTTGGTATCTCTAGAGCGCTTCTTCGATTTTCCCTACAATCTTCTATTCTCTGCAATGTTATGAACACTTCCAGACAAGCCTTTGACATCAATATTAACAGTGTTTTCCATTCATAATTTCTAAGCATAATTGTTGTTTAAGTAATACGCAATTATTTTCGCTACTTCGGACAAAAATGATACTTTGAATACAGCAATTTTTCAAATGCATTGTGTGCTTTGAGATATGGGCACTGACCGTTTTGTGTTTCATATATTTTTAATTTTCACTACTGAAACTTAAATTGTATTCAACCTGAAATATAAGGGAAAAACATGCTTCTCTTTGGACCGTTTTATGCCCCCGAATCGAATGATCTGGGGTATATTACTTTTTGCCTGTCCGTCTGTCTTTTTGTCATTTTGTCTTTTTGTCTGTCTTTTTGTCTGTCTTTTTGTCATTTTGTCTTTTTGTCTGTCTGTCTTTTTGTCTGTCTTTTTGTCTGTCTGTCTGTCAGTCAGTCAGTCAGTCAGTCAGTCAGTCAGTCAGTCAGTCAGTCAGTCAGTCAGTCAGTCAGTCAGTCAGTCAGTCAGTCAGTCAGTCAGTCAGTCAGTCAGTCAGTCAGTCAGTCAGTCAGTCAGTCAGTCAGTCAGTCAGTCAGTCAGTCAGTCTGCCTGCCTGCCTGCCTGCCTGTCTGTCTGTCTGTCTGTCTGTCTGTCTGTCTGTCTGTCTGTCTGTCTGTCTGTCTGTCTGTCTGTCTGTCTGTCTGTCTGTCTGTCTGTCTGTCTTAAACTTTCGCAATAACTTTTGAATTATTGAAAAAAGCAACTTGATATTTGGCATGCATGTGTATCTTATGGAGCTGCACATTTCGAGTGATGAAAGGTCAAGGCCATCCTTCAAGGCCAAAGGTCAAATATATGGCTTCCAAAACTTTAACCTTGTTTAAACTTTTGCATTAACTTTTGCAGTATTGATGGTAGCAAATTGATATTTGGCATGCATGTGGATCTCATGGAGCTGCACATTTTGATTGGTGAAAGGTCAAGAGAAAGGTCATCCTTCAAGGTCAAATGTCAAATATATGGCTTCAAAGCGGTGCAGTAGGAGGCATTGTGTTTCACAAACACAGCTCTTGTTTGATATTATTGTTGTTGTTGTATTATTGATGTTCTTCTTCTTCTTCTTCTTCTTCTTCTTCTTCTTCGTCTTCTTATTATTATTATTATTATTATTACTATTATACGTTCAATTGTCTGGATGGTACACGTGTAGTACATTATTGAACGGGTCGACATTCCTTTATCGTCCTGGGACGCACTTTATTCCAATATCTTCCCCATCGCTCAGCCATTTACCTAAATGGTCGGACCTGGGGAGTCGTGCATAATTGAAGAGCACACACATCTAAGAAAATGGGTAATATTGATTAGCCATCAACAATTCACAATTATGGGTTATTTCACTTGCTTGACGGTCATTTAATAATGTATGTACTTTAGTATTTAATATTAACAGCAACATACTTTATGTTATGGGGTAAAGCGTTCAAAACGTTTCAAGTGTACAATGGTTCAGATGCAAATGGCAAAATCGTATGGTTAAAATTGAAATTGTTATATAAAATGAAGGGGAAACTATTATTGAAAATAATTCCATACAGGCGGGCCATCTTAGTGAAGCAGACGTACGTTCATCAGACTACAACGATGCTTGTATTGAAGGTTTTCAAAGATTTGAACCACCCGTCTATTTGCTTGATAATTGTTTGCAGAGTATCATTGATAATGAGTGTCACACACATTTGCTTTAAGAGAATCATTTTCATTGTTTGAAAAGTATCTTTGATAATTTTTTAATAGTGTCATTGAGCATTGTTTTAAAAGTATCTCTAATAATTGGTTTAACAGTATCATTGAGCATTGTTTTAAACTAAACATTATCATTGAGCATTGTTTTAAAGGGGCCTTCCAACAGATTCGGCATGTATTGAAGCATGTCATTAAATGATTTAAATTGATAAATTTAAACATTTGACCTAAAAATCTCCTGTAAAAAAACAAGAATACAATTTTAAAAAAGGAAAAAAGTAATCCTCAACAGGGCTCGAACCACTGATCCCAGCAGTCCTGGAGTAAAAAGTCTCCCGCCGAGACCACTCGACCATCCATGCTCATGCTTAATGCAGATGTACATTTTGACGATGCTGGAACAGCGTCGTCTAAGGTTTGATAACCAGTTAAAAAGTTCTTCACAATGGGAACCTATGTAAAAGACCGAGCCAGTCCGATTGAGATAACTCGATTTTTCAGTTACTTCCCTTGGCATTCGCCACTGCGTAGAAGATTGCTCGTTGATTTTCATTGATAACATTCTCTTAGCAGAGTTGTCGTTCGTGTTGATGAAGGTAAATATTAATAGAACAGCATATCCTGGGGAAACAGATTCAATAAGTGTATCAGAACGTTAATTTAAAATTAGTAATTTTACATCCATTTTATTTTTATGGACCAATGAAACAACTATATATTTTCTCTATTTTGTTTGATATTTGTTCTCGATTTAGTAAATAAATTGCGAATAAAACATGTAATATTAACTTTTTACGTGATCACAAAACTAAAGAATGCGAACAATTTCGAACCTGAAAATTGTAAACGCTGCACTGCTATGATATATATAGATATAACAACATCATTGCGTAATTGTCCGTCCCGCTAGCGCAGTGGTAAGGACTTTCGCTTTTTCACCTTTACGACACCGGTTCGATTCCCGCTCCCGGCGCAATGTTATATTTTGTCTGTTTTGTGGTCACCATTCCGGACAGGTGTTTTTTTCCGGATAATCTCATCCCCCCCCCCGCAGCATTTGACCATATAAAAAATTAAAAAGTATTTCAGTACAAAACAAATAGCTGGAAATTGCAGCTATCATTCAAAATTCGTCCCAACTGTCGTCAATCAAATCTTATTAGGTAGGAGTGCTGGACACACTCCGGGTCCCAACATTATGCAGCCTCATCGCGGAGGTAACTCATTACCTTGGAAAAACACAAATACACAGACTGGGTGCAGCCTAGACGCGTATAGACTCAAATAAGGCAACAAACTCAAGTGCGGGCACAATCATTTAAAATTTACATATTGAAAACGATATTCTAACAGAAATTACAAAACCGCCTAAGTGTACATACCATGTTTGATATTTCGTTCGATTGTTAGATTTCAGCATATACATGTATAAGGTCATTTCGCTATTAGTTAACTTATCCATATGTTCGTGGGCGAACTCGGATAGTCAAGTGCTCATACGATTGAGCTCACATGGTCCGGCTATGTGCTCATACCTACTTTCGAGAATCATCATGAAGGTATTGCCATACTTAATGAACAAGAATGTGACCCGCCTCCCAGTTTCGCTCAATAGGTCAAGTTACCCACGGGTACTACTTCCCCGTACCCCTAAACTTTTTTTTCGTACCAAATATGTTTCGTACGCAATTTTTTTTCGTACCAATTTTTTTTTCGTACCCAAAATTTTCGTACTCAAATTTTTTATCGTACCCAAATGTTCGTATCAACATACACAATTGTGGTGATATAGATAGACTTAAATTGATGTTTTATATCCATCCTCTTCAAAAGCATCGTAACACCAGTACTGTCAGTACTTTGATTTACCTATATAAACAATCCTCGTAGTTTCCCAAAATATAACTACAACAACAGAACTTTCCAAATAATTCAATCGTTTCGCGTCGCACGACGCTTTATAATTTTCAGGTTTTCAAATCGTCAAAAGATGCATATAATGAATATTTAAGAGCATGGTAAATGACCAGTATTTCTTTTTCCTCAAAAATAGCATAACAAAAACGAAAATTTGCGAATCTGAAACAACTTTTTTTAATTTTGTCAATTTATCAATCTGTTGGACGGCCCCTTTAAAAGTATCTGTGATCATTGTTTAAACAGTATCATTGAGCATTGTTTTAACAGTATCATTTAGCATTGTTTTAAAAGTATATCTGATCATTGTTTTAACAGTATCATTGAGGATTGTTTTAACAGTATCATTGAGCATTGTTTTAAAAGTATCTCTGATCATTGTTTTGAACAGTATCATTGAGGATTGTTTTAAAAGTATCTCTGATCATTGTTTTAACAGTATCATTGAGGATTGTTTTAAAAGTATCTCTGATCATTGTTTTAACAGTATCATTGAGGATTGTTTTAACACTATCATTGAGGATTGTTTTAACACTATCATTGAGGATTGTTTTAAAAGTATCTCTGATCATTGTTTTAACAGTATCATTGAGGATTGTTTTAACACTATCATTGAGCATTGTTTTAAAAGTTTCTCTGATCATTGTTTTGAACAGTATCATTGGACTTCGTTTTAAAAGTTCAATTTATCATTGGAGCCGCGTTCTAAGAAAACTGGGCTTAATGCATGTGCGTAAAGTGTCGTCTCAGATTAGCATGTGCAGTCCGCACATACTTTAAACCCCATTTTCACAGAACAAGACTCATTGTTTTAGGAGAATTATTGATCATTGGATTAAGAGCACCATTGGTAATTATTCAAAGAGTACCATTGATCATTGCTTTACGAGTATCGTTGATTATTACTAAAAGTATTATTATTTGTGGTTAATTTAAATTATTACACGCAGTTACACATTTTTAAATTTTAAACTTGTTAGCTACGGTGCCCGATCTTACAAACATATCTATGGATTAATGTTGTTTATTCAACTCTATTCAGGGTGGCCTTTTTCTATTTCGTTCAATATGTAACATTAATCATGGATTGCCTTCTTTGTTGTACATTAAACATATTTTATATTTGAGTGCATACCTAATCTGTATGATTCCACACTCGGAGAACATAAATGCCATAAATAAACGTTTGACTTAATTTTAGTTTTGAAAAATCTCACAAATCTGTAATGATTGTGCACGAGGAATCTCATAAGTAATATTGAATATAGCATTGAGCTGAAGTTATTATGCGCTAATCCTAGCTGCTTAGACAGCCTTTCGACCGATGGTGAGAAAATTAAAATAGCTTATTCTAGTAAGAATGCTTTAAACGCATTAACCTACGTCTTACTCGTTAAATCAAGAATTTGCTTGTGTCGTATTTTATTTGGTGGTCGCCATTGTGAAAGGCATTGTTTAAAAGTTCATTGAAAGATTACAATGGCAATTCAGGGTTCTGAACTAGAGACCAAAAATAAGTTTACTGTTTTCCAATCAACTGCTCTGTTGTGTTCGCATTGGTTTACTAGATCGTCGAGTTTTTGTTGATACAACACACGATGTTGGTGTTTGCAAATTAAAGTAATGATTTAATATTAATTAAATGTCTTTGTAAACAAATGATGGTCACAACTATCGTTAAATGCCCTGTGTCAATACTATCGTTAAGTATAGTTTTCCAAAGGTTTCTATATTGGTTTTCGTTTTAACTATCGAATTGCATTTTCTATACCAAAAGTTAAATCGACTGTAACAAAACAACTGTCAAATGAATTGTATGAACCATCGTTAAATGTCTTTTGTCTTAACCATCGTCAAATATAATTGCCTACACTATCGTCAAATGCATTTTGTCAAAACAAATGTCGAAATTGATTGTCTTAACCATCGTAAATTATGTATTTGTAAATCTTCGTCAAAGATATATGTAGTTAGCATAATGCATTTTTTATTCTTCATCATCATAAACCGTATTGCCTAAACCATCGTAAAATGTCTTTTCAGAACCATCGTCAAATAAATTGTGTAAACGTCGTCAAGTAATTGTCTTCAAATGTGCTTTGGCAAAAACTCCATGGAATGGAATTTTAATCGTCGTTTTTGTCTTTAAAAACATCGTAACAAGTCATGTCGATTTCTTGCCCATTATGAAATGTCTTCTAAAGAACCGTTCAATATTATTGTCTTTACCCTCGTCAAATGTCTTGTCTAAACAACCGTCAAATATTGTCTACACCATCGTGAAATATTTGTTTAAAAATTTCCGTCAAATTTCATTTGTAAAACCGTCACCGGACTTCACGTTACGCCATGATTCGCTATCATTTGGCTAAATTGACACATCATTAAACTCGACAAGTAGCATGAAAAGCCAATTAGCCTCTTGTAAACGAATTACAATTTGATTAAAAAAACACAATTCAAAATCCTTTTTATACCATGAATATTAACTGTGCACTATGAAACCAACGCCATCACACACGAACAGAACTGAATATGGGAATTCGTTCTGAACAGTGTGTTATTTCTGATCGTCATAATAATTAAAATCAACACTAGCTTTCTCATGCAGCAAACTATAACTTTATGTCAAATTGAGTGATATATTTAATAGTGCTATATTGCCGAAAGCGCCACATGATCACTTGCAGCATTGATTCTAACAGGTGACTCCGTGAAACAATACTGGTTTTCAATAATAAAACACTATTTATAAAGCCGGTCATGTACATAGAACAGTGTCCTTTCAACAACTGTTCGAGGTTTGAGTGGATATTTGCATTTTTGTGAAACGCAGCTCGCAGCAAAAATGCCCTTCATTTGTTCCATTGTGTTGTACTATTGAAAAAATATATCTATGCATTTGTATAAAAGGAGTAAACCAACAGTTTAGATAAATATATTTAAATTTATATAATTAAATAATTCATTGCAATTTTGTCGTGCCATGGTATTAACAGGCATATCATATTAACATATCAATAAAAGAACATCATGGTGTGTAACATTGATTAACATGTTAAAGGGGCCTTTTCACAGATTTTGGCATGTTTTGAAGTTTGTCATTAAATGCTTTATATTGATAAATGTAAAAATTGGATCGAACAAGCTCCAGTAAAAAATCAAGAATAAAATTTAAAAAGGGGGGGGGGGGAGTAGCCCGCAGCAGGGCTCGAACCAGTGACCCCCGGAGTAAAAAAAAATTAGACCGCTCGGCCATCCTGCCAAGTATGTTCGAGTTACGTATTTTACACTTTATATAAGCAATCTTCGTAGTTTCACAAAATTTAACGACAACAACAGAACTCTCCAAATTATTCAATCGTTTCAACGCGTTATAATTTTCAAGTTTTTAAATCGTCAAAAGATGCATATAATGGCTATATTAGACCATAGTAAATATTCAGTATTTATGTTTCCTCACAAATATCATAACTAAAACGAAAATTTGCGAATCTGAAACAACGTTTTTCAATTTTGTCAATTTACCAAAACGTGAAAAGATCCCTTTAATTTACCTGGGTCGATATCTTTAATTGTCAAAGTAATTTCTTTTATTTTCAGATAATGTCGCTGTTCTTTCAAGGACGGTTTGCAGACGGTCTTCATGTTGAAACCGCGATGACGTCTTTTGGTGACGTCATGATTAGGGTGACGTCCCTCCGTTGATTTTACCTCGGCAATCAAGAAGGCGAAGCTGTCATTAGACGACGCAAATACTCAAAGGATAATTATGATGTCATTAATGCCATCTCAAACAGTAAACATATCCGGGATGACATCATTTACATCAAGTGAAAAGTGCATGATATTATTGCGATAACCTATGGCGGTAAATGAAAAGGACGGCGATAATGTGATGATTCAGCATAGAACGTGTTTCTATGTCTGGTTTCACTTTTCTCAATCGGTGATATCATATCTTAAATCACGTTAAAACGTTCGTCTTATCTAGACAGTGTTGTTGCATAAGTTAGACGTAATAACATTACAATAGCGTGATATTAACGTACTTCATAATACCACGTTCTGGGAAAACTGGGCTTAATGAATGTACGTAAAGTGTTCTCCCAGATGAGTCTGAGAAGTCTGCAGATATTTACGCACATGCTTCATCCCAGATTTCCCGGTACGAGGCGCAATAGATTTATAATCGCAATCAACTTAGAAATAATGCATGGACGTGATATTGAGGGGTTTGTTTCTATTAAACCGACCAACCCTAATTTTTGTTGCCAAAACTTAACTTCTTTTTGGTATTCTGTGTTCGATCGTCTTTCGCTATATTCGACCATAGTAAATTGCAAATTCCTTTTTTACATATCAAGAAAGAGATTCGAACGATTTAGTGTTATTGAAAATCCTTCTTTAATTGAGACATGACTGGAAAAGAGTAGACAAGTTTGACCGACCTACAGATCTTATATTTGGAGATACTAGTCGAAACTAACACCTTATTATCTGATATTGCTCAACAATAAACGTGCTTACTAATAGAGCCCCAATGAGTGCATGCAATATTATACATGAACAACTAACGCCTAGAATTAAAACTCATATATGTTGTGTATATTTTACACAATTATTTTGCAAGAAATCGCAAAATATTAACGAATTTCAAATCGAGGAGCTAAGTGACACGGTCTCCAGTACCTCTTTGAGCCTGCCCTTGCACTGGCAAAACTGGGATTACTGCATGTAAAATCCACACACGCTAACCAGGGACGACACTTTTTTGCTTTTATGGTATTTTCGTTTAAAAGAAGTCACTTTTTAACGAAAATCCAGTTTAAGCGAAACGTGCCACCCCAGATTAGCCTGTGTGGACTGCACAGGCTTATCTGGTACGACACTTAACTCTAGCTCATTAAGCCCAGTTTACATGTTTTAAGTCGATTGAAATCTTTCTTATTCATTAAAACTATTTTAAAACATGTGCTTTTTCATTCAAGTCAACGTTTATAAACTGATAAAATCGATGTTCAACTTTTATTTTGCATAAACCTTATTGATTTTTCTTTAAACTTCAAACTCGATGATAATTAACGGAATGGTATAGTTATTTTATTTTAGAGCTTGTACATTATTATTACAATGCACTTAATCCATTTGAAATTTTATTACTTTTACTGTTCATAAATTTAAGTAGTTCTATATGATTAAATTTCTCCCGATATCGAGTAACTTCTTTTTTCTTCAATAAATATTAATTTTTATGAAACGTTCTTTTAAGATCGAGGGGTCATTGAACTATAAGTTACATTAAGTTTTTTGGTTCTGAATAATTGAATATTTACATTAATATTATATCTATGATATCGAGTAACTTCTTTTTTGCTTCAAATGATATTGATTTCATTTAACGCACGTTTTAGTTCGAGGAGCATTAAACTTTTCAGTACTAAAGAAATTAAGTGCTGTATAATTTAATATTATATTAAATATTTATTAACGTTTCTTCTTTACAATAATTTTCTTGAAGGAATTTTTTTATTTATTTTACACCTGTATTTCAATAATGACATGAAATGTCATGTGACATCAGAAGTTTGACCTGTTCAATTAAATATTATTTAAATGATATTAAGCACTAATAAAGTATTGTCACTTGACTTTTGTGTACACTGACTGATATTTCCGTTATGATATAGAATGTATTTATTTTTACGAAGATGTGATGATCAAATGTGTTTTATGTATGGAATTTTAACATTTAATATTGACCAAATGTTTACTTTGACGGAAAATAAATTTGTTTTATAACTGTTGTTCTATAAGTGTATATATTAATACTTATTCTTGTCTGGTTATGTTGTATTGTTGATTTTACTTTCTATAAAAAACTTATCACTAATTTATATTGTTTTATTTCCCAACCAGTCTTTGATGAACTAGAATTCTAATTCTGAAACATATTTTACACTTGTGCGTGCTTAATCTGTACATGAAGCAACAATTGTGCGAGATTTACATTGTTTACGTACATCAAATATGATTGTAAGTGGTGTATCTGTACATAAAGCAGAGGTCGAGCGTGGTTTATCTGTATATAAACCAACGGCTATGCGTGGTGTATCCGTACATAAAACAACGATTGTCCGTGGTGTATCTGTACATAAAACGATTGTGCCTGGTGTATCTGTATATAAACCAACAGCTGTGCCCGGTGTATCTGCACATATAACAGCGATTGTCCGTGGTGTATCTGTACATAAAACAACAATTGTGAGTTGTGTATCTGTACATAAAACAGCGTTTGCCTGTGTTGTATCTGTACATAAAACAACGATTGTCCGTGGTGTATCTGTACATAAAAGAACGATTGTCAATGGTGTATCTGTACATAAAACAAAGATTGTGCCTGGTGCTGCACCGTGCATCTGTGCATAAGCCAACGATTGTCCTTGGTGTATGTGTACATAAACCAACAATTGTGCGTGGTGTATCTGTACATAAAACAGCGATTGTTCATGTTATATCTGTACGTAAAACAACGATTGTCCGTGGTGTATCTGTACATAAAAGAACGATTGCCCGTGGTGTATCTGTACATAAAACAACGATTGTCCATGGTGTTACTGTGCATAAAAGAACAAATGTGCGTGGTGTATCTGTAAATAACACAGCGATTGTGCGTGGTTTATCTGTACATAAAACAAAGATTGTCCGTGGTGTATTTGTACATAAAACAACGATGTCTGTGGTGTATCTGTACATAAAACAACGAATTGGAGGTATGGGTTCTGTCTTGTAAAAGTTCTTATGAACAATTTGAGTTTCGATTTATTTTAATAAGATGCAATGTATGAAATTTATGTATTATATCCTTCGTTCTTTCAAAACTTGCATCTCAACGGAAATTCTATGTAAGATATTTAAAAGGCACTATTGGGCCGCGCACTGTGAAAATAGGGGCTTAATGCATGTCCTAAAGTGTCGTCTCAGATTAGCCCGTGCAGATCGCATAGGCTAATCTGGGACGACACTTTCCGCTGTCATGCTATTGTTCGTTCAAATGAAGTATTTTTTTAACGACAGTCCAGTCTAGGTGGTGTCTTCCCTAATTTGACTTTGCAAACTACACAGGCTAATCTGGAACGAAACTTTGCGCACATGCATTAAGCCCAGTTTTCCAAGAGCGGGGATCATTTATTTAGCAGATTAACCAAGATAAAGCGAACATTATTTTTATTCAACGATAGCATGAGAATGTATTCTGCAATTACGATAAGCGAACTATACTTTAAGGTTTCGAAGTCATGTATTATTGTGAACGAAATATAAATGGAATCTTTGAGGATGAATGGATTATGACTGACTCGTTAATCTTGTGTAGAAATGAAACCAGCCGTGCGTCAGCATTTACCACTCGATTATGCTTTGTTTTTGCATTTAAGTAATTATTGAGATAACGTTTAAAAACATAAATAATTTCAACGATGTTTTGTTTAAAGAACGCAATATTATACTCGCCGTTGCTTTTAAGCACACATATTATACAATCCTTGCGGTCATACTTATATCTGTTAAAATTCGAACACAAAAGTCACCGTCAGTGCTATACTCGAGTGTGTGCCAACTGCGTAATTAATGAATTATAACATTCGCGATTGCTTTAAATTCTTGGTAAAAAAATATCACATCAGACATTTTTTTTTCTTTTGAGATAAAAAAGCAAGTAAATGTATACATTAATGAACTAATTCATGTGCGTTTTTTTTGCGAATTTTCGCCACATAATGTTATTATATGTTACCAGCCCGAAAGCGTATTTGCACAGGTAGAGTATAATTGTATGCAAATATTTACCTCGAATTTACTATGTACACATTGTAATTCATGTTAACAAATCTTCCACACGATTTTCATGCGCCCTTCGTGTAAGCTCGAGGATTTCTTGCATCTCGCGGAACACTCTTTAGTATGCAGGGTGTAGGATCACGTGACTTTGTGGGGTTACCAATTTAACGTAAATTGATTTACACACCGGTAAGTGGTGCTTTTTCTCCAATATGTTTTAATAACAATTTTTCTATAAAAAATGTAACTTGTGCATGAAATACAATGTTTTATTCTGCACACGACAATGTTAAATACATCATAATTATTTTATTTAATAAGGCTGTGTTCTTGGATAACAATATGATGTCTACTGCATGTGTACATGGGTATGCTTTACGAAACGTGGAATTGTGTCACCGATTTTAGACGTATTCAAGGATTTATTCTTAAATCTTAAGATATCGTCCGACACAACATGCAACAAAGCTTTCTTTTATGCACTAAAGATTTTTGCAAATGTATTTCAATAACTTAAGGTTCATGTAAAGGCGTCATTTTAAAAATGTGGGACCCCTAGCATTGAACTCAAATTTGACTAAAGGAAGAGTGCCACATTGAAAATGTATACATATATGCTTTAAAGGATGTTTTTCCTTCAAACTGCTACCAATTTTGTACATCAACATATCATTATCCACAAAATCAATCAAAATACAAAGCGATTTTAACAATAAAATATATACTATTTTCAAAAATCTGAATCATGTTTATTCCACGTATTTCGGCGGAAAAATATATAACTAGTGATTAATATCGACATTGACGAGAGCAAGTTACGCTTAAGGTAGTGCACCTCTAATGATTTCCCGCGATTTCTTCGAAGGTTGAAGAGCCTACTATTAGGTGCCGTAGCCTAGTGGTTAAGGCGATAGACTAGAAATCTTTTGGGATATTCCCGCGCAGGTTCGAATCCTGCCGACGACGTATACTTTTTTGCGACGCGTTTTATTTATTTTCTAACGTAATTTGATTTAATATGGCATATAAGCTATATTTATTGTTAAATATGTTGCAATTTTTATGCACATTTTTCAATTATTAAAATTAAAACAACGTTATGGCGAAATTGGGTGATTTACTGTTGAAAATACGAACCATGCATGTTGCATTTTTATTTTTATTTCAAAAAGTAAACGGTAAATCTGTCTAGTTCTTGGTATTTTTGCTGTATATAGTGTTTCTATAAAAACTAAGTTTAAAATATGACTTAAATGATACTATTTTGAATTTTATGACACTTTGTTTTTAACCGACCCAATTTTTACTTGGCTGAAATCACTTACATTTCATGGTGCTCTTCCATAGATAAAAATTTGTAAAATATAAATGTCTGTAAAAGAATACTTATTTCATCTTGTTTAAACTTTAAACACCTTTACAGCATCTGTACACACCAACTGCATGCCCATATTTGGAAATTTGAATGAATTATGGAACTTTTATATACCCCAGGGGTGAAAATAAACTGGACAAAAGCCGAGCGTGGGGGTGGTTTTGAAAAAATCGGTATATTTTTTTAAAAAGCATGGAAAGCCTACCTACAAATTTGCATGTAGTTCAGTGAAATGATGCTGATTAAGAAAATAATTAATTAGATTATATTTGGATATGTGCCCATTAGAGGTGCACTACCTTAAATAGTAAAGTTTACATATCTAGAAATATCAAAACTCGAACACATGTCATTTCATCACCATGGGGGCAGCAATTTTTAAATTAATAAAATAGAAAGAAACATGCTAAAAACTCACTCATCGCCTAATTGACATTCCAAACGGTTGACGATGACAAATGCATTGGATTGTAATCTTTCCGTTGATGTTTGCAAACTGCACGATCAGACCTCATAAACACTCAAAAGAATAACTATGTAAGAAGCATTTCACGAATGTTTACAATCGTTGTCGAATCACATGTACTATATTATTGCGCATAAAATAGTACGCTTACAGGCTGACAAAATAATCGATACGTAACTCTGTTCAATTCATCACGGTATACTAGTCTATTGATAATATATAATAATACATCGCTCTAACAATTTAAAAGTAGAAATAATTCTTTTAAATGGAGTTTTTAATAACGAAAATGAAAACAACGGAAGTTGGATGGATATTCTGTGAGATGCACTTCGGCTCCAGAAAAACAATACAAATAAACTAAAAAAGACGTGTGGGGGGACAATTTTCAGCTGGAAAATATTTGAAATAGGGTAAGTGATATCTCTACGTGGTCATTTCTGTTATTTAGTGCGATCTCTTGCTGATTAATGCTAATAGTTGTTTTTCTAGTTGCCACCCAACTGTCAAAATAAGAATGTGTTTTCTCAGGTATGTGTATACAAATACCCGGTTTTCTCACCACTGCACGTGGTTTCGACCGATTTGTTTTGCACGTTTTTCTACGGAGCACAGCGATGGCCACGCTTTCAAAATGGGTAGAAGGAAACGAAATCTAAAATCAATCGGTTTGCCAATTTCTTTATATTCCTTTACAATTTTATATATCGTCTGCAATCTATTTCAATTTGAGATGGTTTAAAATTTGAAATTTGGTTGAGAGATAAATAACAAAATTGTTAAGCCTTTGAAATAGAATTGTGACTTATTATCCACCATACCTGGATTTTTTAAAAGTAATTACGTTTTAGTTATTTTTAACCAGGTTTTCCGAAGGAAAAAACTGGTTATTAGATTGGCGAATGCGGGCGGGCTGGCTGGCTGGCTGGCTGGCTGGCTGGCTGGCGGGCGGAACAAGCTTGTCCGGGGCATAACTTTGTCGTTCACTGTGAGATTTTAAAATCATTTGGCACATTTGTTAACCATCATAAGACGGTGTGTCACGCGAAAAATTACGTCAATATCTCCAAGGTCAAGGTCACACTTTGAGTTCAAAGGTAAAAAATAGCCATAAATGAGCTTGTCTGGGCTATAACTATGTCATTCATTATGAGATTTTAAAATCATTTGGCACATTTGTTCACCATCATGGGACGGTGTGTCGCACGAAAGAATCACGTCAATATCTCCAATGTCAAGGTCGCCACGACTAAAAATAGATTTATTTTAAAACAAACTTACAAAGGGGGTTAATTTTGTTTGTTCATTTCAAAAGTTCAGTTTCAGTTGTCTCCCTTTATCAGATTTTTTTCACAAAGAAAACCTGGTTTTGTGACAATTGTGTCCCTTGTTAGAACTTTGTTTAGGAAATTTATCCAAAAAAGGCAGTTGAATAAAAACTCATTTGTTGTTTTATGACAATAATTTTCTGTGAAATGTTGCTAACTTGACCTTGTATATGTATATAGCTTTGTATTTATTCAACTTAAGGTAGTGCATATCCTTCCTAACTTTAGATTGAGATTTTGTAAATTAGTGTAAAAATATATTGGTTTTAAACCAAAATATGAATAAAGCACACAAACATTGAATGTCAAAAATGTGTTTATGTTATTCTATCCGTCTTAAGCTTTAAAATGATATATAGTTTGACCATATTGTACCACATTGAATGAAGAAAAATCAAAGCGAAGTTTTAATGAATTTTATCCCCCCCCCCCATGAACCTTAACCCTTAAAGCGCTGGAGCTGAATTTTAAAGGCCTTTGCAAACAGTTTGGATCCAGATGAGACGCCACAGAACGTGGCGTCTCATCAGGATCCAAACTGTTTGCTATTCTGATAGTATTCTTTGAAAAAAATCGAAGAAAATGCTAATTTTAGAAATTCTGCAGACGACATTTTAGCAGACGACAAATTTCCCAGCATGCAAAGGGTTAATCTATTTGAAATGAAGTTCGTAATAGTGTGTTCACATTCTGTCCTGCCTGTCTGTAGAACACGGGAAACCCCGTTGATTCTGCACCCTGTTTTTTCCATAGACTCAGATGTGCGATTCAAAGCAAATACAGTAACAGTTCATTGTTATTTTTGGCACAACTTAAGACATTATTTGAACTGCTTATATATATATATATATTGTGTTTGTATTAAGTAAATAAGTGAACACTTTCAAGAGTAATTTTATGTTGACATAGGAACTTTGCCTTATTATGGATCTATACTTGTACTCACATGTCGCATAATGTAAGCATTTGCGGTCGGTCGTCACCCTTTTGCGCTGTCGGTTGTTCGTTCAACGCATTGTGAAAATATGTATTTGTTATTTGCAATAGTGTTAATTAAGAAATGTCAGTTGAATTTGATCACAAGTTTGATCATACAATGTAAACAGCAAATCAAATAAAACTAAATGTAATTAACTAACTAAATGTTATATCAGCGACTTATACACATGGACCAAACCCGCTCAATCTCAACATTTTACTTCAGCGTTTCATCTCCAACAGCCACTGGAGTGTTTACCTACATCAAATAAATAATTAATAAGCATCAAATTGACCGGATTTCAACCGATCACTAAATATTTATAAAGGCGGCGTTCATTTTGTGCGTGACTTTATATCCTTGGGGAAAATGAGTCGTGTTCTGAGAAAACTGGGCATGATGCATGTGCGTAAAGTGTCGTCCCAGATTAGCCTATGACGTCCGCACAGGCTAATCAGGCCGACACTTTCCGCATAAATTGGATTTTTGCAAAGAGGGACTTCATTAAAAACGAAAAATGTCATAAAAGGGGAAAGTGTCGTGCCTGATTAGCCTGTTTGTGGCTATAAAAATTGAATGATGGCAAGCGAACAAGATCATTGTCATATCACTTAAATATTAAACGCGTAACACGTGTGTTTTTGCAAAAATGCTTTTCGCAACTTATTATTCAAGTACTTTTTTTTAATCGTCGGTCGGTCAAAACACAACTTTCAAAGACAAACAGATTTCATTCAATTTCACCCGTGTGCTAATAAGTTGCATGACTTCGTTTAAAGGAAGTCTTCTCTTAGCGAACAATTCAGCTCATGTGAAAAGTGTCGTTCCAAATTTGCCGGTGCGGATTGCACAGGCTAATGAGAACTCGACACAGACAAATGTGAGTTATGCCACCATCTTCTTTTCGCGCAGAAGCTTGAGCGGAATAAGCGGACGGATTGTGGTTAATGTATGTACATGTATCTTCATTAGAGAAATGGACCGTGCTCTCTGAAAAGGGTATTTATCCCCACGCTTTTTGAAAAAAAGGTGGGGATATTGTGGTTATCTCCGCCGTCCGTCCGTCCGTCTGTCTGTCCGTCCGTCCTGGCCACTATCTCCTCCTACACTAAAAGCACTAGAACCTTGAAACTTACACACATGGTAGCTATGAGCATATGTGCGACCCTGCACTATTTGGAATTTTGATCTGACCCCTGGGTCAAAAGTTATAGCGGTTGGGTTGGGGCCGCGTCAGAAATTATCACTCATTTTTTTTAGGTTATTTTACATTTACTTCTTTATTTCTACACCGATTCACTTCAAATTGATACTGGACCTGTCTTATGACAATACGGTCAATCTCAACCATGCATGGCCCCATTCCCAACCCTGGGGCGCCCCGCCCACATAGGCCACACCCACCAAAAATTTCCATTTACTATAATTTTTTCATTTCTACACGGATTCACTTCAAATTGATACTGAACTTTTGTTATGACATTAGGGTCAATCTCAACTATGCATGGCCCCAATCCCAACCCTGGGGCGCCCGCCCACATAGGCCACACCCACCAAAAAATTCCATTTACTATAATTTTTTCATTTCTACATGGATTCACTTCAAATTGATACTGAACTTCTCTTATGACATTAGGGTCAATCTCAACTATGCATGGCCCCATAACCAACCCTGGGGCCCCGCCCACATAGACCACACCCACCGAAAATTGCCTTTACTATAATTTCTTCATTTCTACACCGATTCACTTCAAATTGATACTGAACTTCTCTTATGACAATACGGTCAATCTCAACTATGCATGGCACAATTACCAACTCTGGGGCGCCCTGCCCACATATGTCACACCCAACCAAAATTGCCTTTCACTATAACTTCTTCATTTCTACACCAATTCACTTCTAATTGATGATGAACTTCTCTTATGACAATACGGTCAATCTCAGCTATGCATGGCCCCATTACCAACCCTGGGGCACACCTAGGTCAAACATTCGGCGTGGGGATACGCGTCGGCCTCTGCCGCGCCATTTCTAGTTAATGAATGTGCATAAAACGTCGTCCCAGATAAGCATGTGCAGTACGCACAGTCTAATCAGTGACGACACTTTCCGCGTGTATGATATTTTATGTTTAAATAAAGTATCTTCTTAGCAGAATTCCAGTTTAGGCGGAAAATGTCGTCCCTGATTAGCCTGTTTGGACTGCACAGGCAAATCTGGGACGACACTTTACACACACGCATTAAACCTCCTTTTTACAGAGCACGGCTCATATTTAAAATACGTCAATATTAAACTCTTGAAAATATAACAATATCTCCAACACGAAGCGTACATGTTGTTCTTGTTTTAATTGAAATAATAAAAAAATGGTACAGCAAAATGTTTATACTTTAAGATCCATAGTACAGGAGCCCATTAGTAATTTAATCTTCATGACCCCTTTTAGATTTTACACTTGAAACATCTATCAAGCACTGAAAACACACATTGACGCCTTGGTCAACGTAATATCGACGTAGCGTCCATGCCAATAACTTACCGTCTTTGTCGACGTAATATCTACATGACAAACGGGTGTCGTACTAAACGTGTTTGTCGACCTTATGCCGCGGTAACATATGAGCCGTTAACGTTATGTCTTATTCAACGTAATATCGACGTCACGTCCGTGTCACTTACGTAAGGTCGTAGTCGATGTAATATCGTCATAATGTATGGTCACGCATGAAACGTAATAGTCGGCCTATTATCGATTTTTATACGGGCCACAAACGTAATGGCTTATCCGACGTACCGTAACGTAAGGCCCTTGGATTCATTCTCCAAAGCCTGCTTTTTAGATACTACTGTCACGTGATTTGGATCATCGGTCCAGAACACTGACGATTGTAAAAATGTTTTAGTTCACTGGAGTTCCAAGATAAGATGGCGTTTCATCGACAACTTCCGGTCGTTGTTCTTTTTTCCGATGTTTCTTTTTCTTTTCTTTTCTGTTGATCCGCGTGTCAGTATCGAGGCCACCCTCTGCGAGGTCCGCTTTAATGTCTGGTAAAACAACTCGACCCGAAATTCTGCAAACAATATGTGTACCTTTATAAAATGAACAGAAACGTATCAACGTCATTTTTTTGTTAATAACTATTTATTTTCACTTGATTGCATACAATGCTTAAAGTCAGTTGTACCAATCTCAAGTCTGTTTCCTGGGTAGAGACAGTACTCGGTGTCTTAAAGAGTGATCTTAAGAAGCTTCCATAGTGGAAATCAAAACCATGACCTCCCGGTCGCCATGCGAAAGACATATCACTACGTCATGGCGACCTCACACGTTAACATTTTATTTATTATTCGCACGAGTTGCCATATTACTGGACTCAGTATGGTCTAAATAGGGCCTGGCTTTCAAACACAGCTCCGCACAGAATTATCAGGGACGACACTTTCCGCTTAATTGTTTAATTCGATTTGAAGTCTCTATAACGCTCAAAATCAACGAAAATTTCGTTAAGTATTTCGTAAAATAAAGTTTACACCTTAACAATCAGTGTTCCTTATAGCAATAACCAAAATTTCAACGCTAGATGTGGTATTATTGTAGATACAAAATGCTCGTGTTTATTTATTTGTGGCCACAATTAATTCCCGCGAATATATCTATTCATACGACACACAATTACCATTTTAGTGTCCATGTGTCGTATGAATAGATATGCAAAACAATAATGGAAACAAGCATTTTGTATGTACAAACATCTATTTTACCAGTCCACATCTGGCGTTGAAATTTCGGCAATTGCCATAAGGAACACTGATTTTTAATTTGTTAAGTTTATTTTACGAACACTTGTATGAAATGTTCTTTGATTTTGAGTAGTAATGTTACTTTAAGGAAGTTTCTTTTTATCGGAAATCCAATATAAGAAGAATGTGCCGTTACTGATATAACTGATATAACTGATATAACTTGTGCGGACTGCATAGGCTAATCTTGGGCGACAGATAATGCACATGCATTAAACCCCGTTTTCCAAATGATTGGTTCTAATCTTACTTGTACGGCACAGTCGGCGTCGGTGATCGCGATCGGCCGTCGGCGAAGTCCTGTCGTAGACGTGTCAAGTGACTCGGAAGTGGGAGTGGGAAGTCGCGTTTTTCTGCATTAGAGGTAATCAAATTGAGCCGTGCTCTGTGAAAAGAGGATGTAATGCATGTGCGTAAAGTACCGTCCAAGTTTAGCCCGTGCAGTCTGCACAGGCTAATCAGGGACGAAACTTTCAACCTAAACTAGATTTTTGTCAAGAATAGATTTTTTTCAAACAGAAAATATCATACAAGCGGAAAGTGTCGTCCCTGATTAGCCTGTGTGGACTGCACGGGCTAATGTGAAACGACACGTAATGCTAATGCATTAAACCCATTTTTTACAGAACACGGCCAATTAATACATTTTACTCTTATATGCATTGAATAACGGGAAAAAACACTATCAAACATGTAAAAGTACGAGCTTTCACTACCGGAGAACACATGCCCTTGAAAATACTCAAGTTGAAATATGGCAACATGTGGCTTTTAAGTGTGACATTTGCGGTAGAGGGAAGGGTAATGCACACGAAACACGGTCTCCTCATGTTTTTTTTTTGTGGCACGCTGTTTTTGAATTGCTTTATGATATACAAACTTACAACATGACCTAGCTTTTATAAGGGCAACTTTGACCTGTAAGTATGACTTCAAACAGTGAGGTAAGTAGACCGATGTTTCATTCGACGCATCGTGTTATGATGGTTTACATTTACCAAGTTATTTGAAAATGCTTACCATTACAAAAAATGTATGGGAATGTTATGGCTGAGAGATGAATTTGTAACCTCTTATTGGCAAATTTGACATTTGACCTTTAAAGGGGCCTTTTCAAAGATTTTGGCATGTTTTGAAGTTTTTCATTAAATGCTTTATATATACTGATAAATGTAAACATTGGATACAAAAAGCCAGTAAAAATTAAAGAATAAAAAAAAAAGAAAGAAAGGTAACCATCAGCAGGGCTCGAACCACTGACCCATGGAGTCCTGTACTAAAAAGTCTACGACTTAGACCGTCCGGCTATCATTCCGACTACAATGCCAGATGTATTTTATACTTTATATAAGCAATCCTTGTAGTCTCACAAAAAATAACGACAACAACATAACTCTCCAAATTATTAATTCGTTTCGCGTTGCAACGCTTTATAATTTTCGGGTTTTTAAATCGTCAAAAGATACATTTTATGGCTATTTTAAAGCATGGCAAATGTTCAGTATTACTGTTTCCTTACAAATATCATAACTTAAACGAAAATTTGCGAATCAGAAACAACTTTTTTCAATTTTGCCAATATACCAAAACGTGAAATGGCCCCTTTAACTGTTACTATAAATTGAGCTTTGAATACGGGTATGACACGCGACACATCGTCCTATGATGGTTTACATTTACTTGAGACATGAATTTTAGGACAGACCGTGGGGCGAACAAGGGACGTCGAGACGGACTTATTTGAACGGGAGGGCGGTATAAATATAAATAGTTGACTAAGAAAAACTTATTTCATGTTACGAGGAGGATAACATGAAACTAAGCATAGATTTGTGTCTCTCATGTTATTTCTTTTTATATACATAATATTGTATGAATAAATCAAATTTCAAAAAGACAGCTGTTTTATTTAAAGTCAACTTTTCGACTTATGTGTTTGATGACGTTTAAAAAAGGTTACTTTACATATTATTTCGTTTGTTGTCGTTTTTTTAGTCGCCCATCTAATCATAGATGCGCCCTCACCTTTCATCGGACGGTCTTTTCGAAGGGGTTCCAGCTCCCCCGCGCGTCTCAGCACACCTCCCGGTGACTCCCGCAGCAACCCCGGGCTATACACCCTCGGAGACAGGCTGTGGGCTCTGAAGTCACCCAGGGGAGACAAGTGTATACCGCGAGTGTGCGGCGTCAATCCGTAGTTGCCGTTCGTGACTGGTTCTTTCTTTTGAAATTTTGAAAAGGCAAGTAAAAGATATTATGATGATGGTGGTGGCGTTGATCGTAAAGATGCTCATGAAAAATGAGAATTATGAGAAATATGAGAAAAATAAATAAATAAAATAATTATAAAAAAATAAAATATAATAATAATAACGAGGAAGAAGATGATAATGAAGAAGAAGAAGATGATGATAATGGTGATGATGAGACGACGATGATGATGATGATGATTAGGATGATGATAATAATCATGATTACGATGATGATGATGATGATGATGAAAATGATGATGATGATGATAATGATGATGATGATATACACATTAATCCGCTCCTGTAATTCACATTTTAAACTTGCTGTAAATATCTTCAGACGTTAATAAAAAACACCCAACATTTTCTTTAAAAGCAAATAAACATGCAGTCCGAAGTTATTATTTGATTTATTATTTGATATACCAAAGTTAATTTAGCAAGACGTGAGTACAGGTCTATTAGCTTTCTATAAAAAGACGAGTTAACATTCAAGAGTCAGTCACCGATTCAGCCATTGGACACCGAACCGAATTGTTTGAAGTCCTAAAAGCAATCATTGTATTGATCTATTCCACTAGTCTTACTGATTGCTTAAATTCGAGATTTTTTTTAGATCTCAATGATAACTTGTATGTGAAAATATCGTGATATTTCGAATCGACCAGCGTTATGCCTTCTGCATACTTCAGTATTTTGTCTTAAAAAAATGAATTCATATTTAGTAAATAATAAATCACAGATTTAAACTTGTTTATAAATCTCACAATACAGAAAACTAAAACACAACCCAACGCAACAGAAAAAATCTTACGTTTTTAGAAAGGGTCGTAGGCGTCTTCAGTGATGGAGACGAAGGCGAAAATTCTCCATTCGCATTTAATAGTTGGTGTGACGTCGTCTTTTTTAATCGCGCATTTATATTCTTAGCATGCACGTCACTGTTGACGTCACCAAAGTCAAATGATTTATTATAAAATGTTTGAGATTGAGCTCCAATGTCAGCGTCAGGTTTCAATGACGTCATGCAGTTACTTTTATGTCCGTTGACGTCACGGGCGTGTACCATTGACGTACTAACTACATCGGGGAGTGCTGTGGTCTCTGAAGATTTTTTGGATGCTTTTTCGTGTTTTCTACGACTGAAGAGTGAACTCAGAAAGCTACTTCCTCCCCCACCGGATTTGCGTTTTAAAACTTCCGGTTTGGTTCCTTTTGATTTTATTTTGTTTTGAATGAGCGTCTTGCAGTCTGAAACAAAAGTTACTACTCATTAACTTTACGGCAATTTTCCTCATATATGTGCTACCATTCTTTATGAAAATAATACTTCTTTACGTAGTACATTTATAACCATTGTTGTTGTTTTTACATGTTTAATACTGGGAAATGTTCATTCACTTAAATTTTCTATAAATTGTTTTGTGTAGTCAATTGAATACGACTGTTGAAACTTGTATATTACCTAAATGCCCAGCGTTGTTCGAGTATTCCAAAGGTGTGACGCCGTCCGCGTCCCGGGGGTCGGGCGACACCCCCAGGTTGAGGAGGGTGCGAACACACGAGGCGTGGCCTGTGGCTGCTGACCAGTGGAGCGGCGTCCTGGAAAATAGCCGTTAAAATATCATATTGCATACACTGCACTTTTTGACCGGCATAAAATACAAACATCGGGATTTGTTTACACATACATGTATGTTCAGCAGAAGCGCGCGTACGTATTCTTAGCTCAGTCAAATAGCGTGTTTTTGACTTAATCATTTAAGTATTGTTTTACAATTTTTCCCCGGCTGAAAACGCGGTTATAGTACTGAAATACAAATTGCGTCGAAGAATCGACTCAACGAACAAATATAGCCCACCAACTTGCCCCGCCCACCTGTCATCCATGTCCCCCTCGCCACATAAATGAGGCCCCGCCTCTGCCAGGTCTTGAAGGATGCCAACATGACCCGCCGCGGCCGCCAGGTGGAGCGCCAACTTTCCGCATTTGTCCACTCTGCTCAAGAGTTCGCCCGATTCGTCGCTCTCCACCAGAAGCACTGCGCATGCGCGACTACCGTTCTGGAACGTTACACAGGTTACACCAACCTCTGAGCAGAGATTTGACTTGAACCAGCGTAGCTCGATCAAATCCCCGCCGTTATAACAAACCGAATTAGGATAACAGAGCCATATGGTTAAATAATGGTCCCGTTGTTATTTTTACTTTCTTTAATTTAGGCCAAGTATTTATTTATTATGAACCAAAATTTATATACCTTTTCCAAAATAAAAGAAAATTATACTAATTTTCATAATATAATACGTAAACAAAGAATCCATCCAGATCTGGAAGGATTTTCATGTGATAGCAGTGATTGTATGTGAGAGGAAGGAACGACAACTCTGCGTGAAGATTGAGGTTACACATGCGCAAACCTGAAGTACTGAGAGAGAGATTACATGCTGTCAGTTTGATAATGAGCACCAAGTGTTGGGTGCATGTGCATTTAGTTTATAAGATACGGTGCAAATGATACGGTTTGGTATCAAGTTAAAGGTCTATAAGAGTCGTGTTCTGTGAAAACTGGGCATAATGCATGAGGCTAATCAGGTACGACACTTTCCGCCTAAACTAGATTTTTGCTAAGACGAGATTTTCTTTAAACAGAAAATATCATAAAAGCGGAAACTGTCCTCCCTGATAAGCCTGTGTGAACTGCACAGGCTAATATGGGATTACACTTTACGCACATGCATTAAGCCCCGTTTTCTCAGAACGAGGCTCGTATGTATTATAAAAAAGCATTATTCCGGCACTACTTTGTTGTTGTGATGTCAAGTCTCACATATTTTTCCCCGTGTGCTAATCAACAACAGTATGCCGACAAGAACCGATTTGTTATTTCTAAGGTAAATATTTCGAGTTACAAAATATAGAATTCATTTTAAAGGTCTGGTTTTCATTCAAATGCGTATGGCCACGTCTTTTTAACCATGTAGAATGATATTAAAGAATTTTAGCTCGGTCATAGTCACATTCGACACCAAACAATGCATACTTTATATAAAACAAAGAAGGTATTTATTTGCGCATGCGTTACAAGAAATTATGATGAAACACTGACCCCATGACTCCGCACACTTGTATGCTCGATCTAACAAATAATCGTAAGTAGTCAATTAATAGAAAACTACTCAAAGTGAAACACGAGTCCTCACGTGTTGATATTATCAGTGGCGACATACAAATATACAGTTTGCAAGATCAATTGAGTCGCGTTCTGAGAAAACTGGGTTTAATGCATGTGCGTAAAGTGTCACCCCAGATTAGCCAGTGCAGTCCGCACAGGCTAATCCGGGACGACACTTTCCGCCTAAACTTGATTTTCGGCGAGGAGGGACTTCCTTGTAACTAAACATACCATAAAAGCGGAAAGTGTCGTCCCTGATTTGCCTGTGCGGACTGCACAGGCTAATCTGGGACGACACTTTACGCACAAGCATTATGCCCAGTTTTCTCAGAACGCGACTCAATTTAGTAATCGTAGTTTAAGCAAAGTAGTAGTTGTATATTGCAGAGTTATTTAAGCTTGATTGCATCAAAACTTTCTCGAGTCCGCTTCCTGGGAAAAACACCGCGAGGCGAACACCATATTCACTACCAATCTCCACACAGAGTTGTCGTTCCATGCTCTCACATACAATCTCTGCCATCACAAGAAAATCATACCAAGTATTATTTTCAAATAAATTTTGAAAACGGTGTATACGGTTAGGTGTATAATAACAAACAAATTACCTTAATAAAAAAAAGTAAAAAACAACGGGAAAATTATGTTACCACGTGGATCGGCTATCATCACGTGGTTGGTAATGAAGGCAGGAATATGATCAAGCCATGCTGGTTTCAGTTAAATCTCTGCGCGTAGGTTGATTCACTACGCCACGGCGACATTAAATGAATGTAGGTCAGTCGTTAAAGTTTCATATGCTGGGGATTCATTTGGGCGAATACCTGAGCCGCCCAGTGTAAAGGCGTTTTCCCGTCAACATCCGCCACCGTGAGTAACGCCCCTTTCTGCAAGAGTTGTCGGACGTGGTCAGGTCGGTCATGGAACGCGGCCCAATGCAAAGTGGTCATTTTCTGAAAAGAATGGCTACCCGCTGTTGACATTTTTTCAGGTCTTACATATACCACGACACACATTATGCCAGGAGACATACTTAATTCTGGAAGAGTTTAAAACATCGCCATTAAACGGGTCTTTTCACGTTTTGGTATATTGGCAAAATAAAAAAATTGTTTCAGATTCGCGAATGTTCTTTGTAGTTATTATATTTGTGAGGAAACAGTAATACTGAACATTTACCATGCTCTAAAATATCCTTTATATGCATCTTTTGACGATTTAAAAACCTGAAAATTATAAAGCGCTGCAACACGAAACGATTTCATAATTTGGAGAGTTTTGTTTTTGTCGTTAAATTTTGTGACACAACGATGATTGCTTATATAAGGTATAAAATACAGCAATCATAGAATGAGAACGGATGGCTGAGTGGTCTAAGCGATATACTTTTACTCCAGCAGTCAGTGGTTCTAGCCCAGTTAAGGTTTACTTTTTATGCGCCCGAAAGAGGGCATATAGTGATCGCACTGTCCGTCTGTCTGTCCGTCACACTTTTGGGTTTAGGTTTCGACAAATGCTCATAACTTCTATGTCGCTTCATATGAAACCATCATATCTGGTATGCATGCGTATATGGACAAGGCCTTTCCATACGCACAAATATGTTGACCCCTTTGACCTTGATCTTGAACTTGGGGTCCGCGTTAAGGTTTCGAAATCTGCGATTAGGTTTCGAAAAAGCGTTTTTCGGGGCCATATGTCTTCCGATGGAGACAGCTCTTGTTTTCTTTCTTTAATTTGATTCTTGTTTTTTACTAGAGCTTTTTAGATCCAATGTTTACATTTATACATATAAAGCATTTAATGACAAACTTCAATACAGGCCAACATCGGTGAAAATGCCCCTTTTACCTAAATGACCTACTAGCTCGTCAATCGCACGCGAGTGCAAATACATGCACTATTGGTATAACGCCGGACACTACAAGGTCCAGTAACCATTGTTTTGGAACGGAAAGTTTCTTATTTCGTACACTGTCACCCGCATCACAAATAATTCATAAATTTATAACTGAAGGAGGGGGGAGGGGATACTTTATGACATATTATCCCGCTCGATCCACTCGATAAATAAACGCTCACCACATAATTCTGATCAGCATCAGGAAGTAAAACAGTGTCGGTGATATTAGAATATGAGTTCGATAGCGCTCAATTGCGTATATACATATATACATTTATTTGCGATATTCTGTTGATACGTGTCTTGTTAACAGTTGTGAGTACGTACTTTGAAACCGTAGTGCGAAAGCTTCAAACGACGTTTACGATAGATTTAGTGAAGCAACATGCATAGAGGATATTTGTTGGATTCGATGGAATATCGATTTTATTTCCCGAGTGATCATATAAAATAATATTTTCACGAGTGGCACAGCCACGAGTGAAAATATGTATTTTTTATTATCACGAGTGAATTAAAATCGATATTCCATCGAATCCGACAAATTTTCTTTTTATTTTATGCTTTTTCACCGTTTATTTACATTGTAAAAGAGTTTAACTGGATAATGTCGCTGGATTTATAACGTCATTTCGTTGAAAAAAATGACGTCATTTCACAGTAAAACAGTGAAAAATATCGTTATTTTTCACTGTTATTTGTCACTGTTTAAAACAGTGAAATACCAGTTTTATTTCACTGATATTTCTCTATAAACCACCGGAAAGCATAAAATAAATGGTCATATTTTTATGCCCCCGGATCGAAAGATCGGGGGTATATTGTTTTTGGCCTGTCTGTCATTGTATGTATGTGTGTGTCCCAAAACTTAAACCAAAACTTTAACCTTGGTCATAACTTTTGCAATATTGAAGATAGCAACTTGATATTTAGCATGCATGTGTATCTCATGGAGCTGCACATTTTGCAGTGGTGAAAGGTCAAGGTCAAGGTCATCCTTCAAGGTCAAAGGTAATTTTTTTTTCAAAAACTTGAATCAGAACTTTAACCTTCTTCATAACTTTTGCAATATTGAACATAGCAACTTGATATTTGGCATGCATGTGTATCTCATTGAGTTGCACATTTTGAGTGGTAAAAGGTGAAGGTCATCCTTCTAGGTTAAAGGTCAAACAAATAATTCAAAGCGGCGCATAAGGGGGCATTGTGTTTCTGACAAACACATCTCTTGTTTTTATATGCTTACTCCATACAAATCTTATATATTGAATCACCGTAATGAGTTAAAATATTTTCGAAGTTATTCATAGATAAATTTTGTTTGACCTGTGTTTTTCAACTGCCAGACACCAATTACTCGACCTAAACTTACGACCGTTCCAACTTACGATCGATTGGTCATTGTCGGCTCAGGTAATACTTAAAGGCAAACCCGGTATTCTAAAGTATTCTACAAGGTGCGGAAGATATACAAAAGTACTTCGGAGTATGACCGGGTACCTTTATGCGTTTTTTTCCGTACCCGGTGAAAATTGTATTGTATTTGAAATTACTTGGGATACTTGAAAGAAGTTCATCGTACCTCATTATCACCTAGATTTATTCCCTCTGACTTCAGCCGCTTCAGTAACGTCGTCAGAGGCTTGACGTCTGTATCATACGTCGAGGCATGCAGAGGCGAGCGACCCGAGTTGTCCACGATATCTTGGCGTGCTCCCTTCCGTAATAAATATATAAGCCCCTCGCACCATCCCTGTATGGTTGAAAAGATCATTCATTAAAGGTCAAAATTCAACTCGAACTTTAGCTAATCGGTTCCCCTAATAGATTACCGTTCCCTAGGTCAACTCGCAACATATGCACTCGTACTCTTAGGCTATTCATATATCTGATCATAACTATATGCAATAAGTAACGCATGAAATAAGAAATATGAAAAACCTTTTGCTTAAAATTTCTGACGTTTTAAACAGTCTTTTTGCAAAAATCAAAGGTAACAAGAGGGTAATTTCGGAATTGTAATTAACTTTGTTTTAGTCCTAATGTTACGAAACACCAGAGGGGTAATCACGTGACAAACAAGAGTGCGACATCCTTGCCGAGACGGGTATTTTTCGCTGTTTTGTACCCTTCATTACTTGTATAAAAAATTGAAATGCCGTATTGATATTATCTCTATATCTCGACTTCACTCGCTTTGAAATGTCTGAGCGGGTCACAAAATTACAGCTCCGCCTAAGAAAATTCACAGAGAGTTAAGTCAAGATAAAGACCGAATATGAATAGGAAATGAACGCTTATCACTTTCTTGCCGATATGACTGGAAAGTGAGCGGCATTTTAACAATTAATACAAATACTTAAGGGCATAAAACAGCGAAAAATTGCAGTCTCGGCATGGACGTCGCCATCTTGTTAGTCACGTGATAACCCATTCTGAAGCACTAACAATCGATATTCCGAAATAAACCGCCGCCATGTTTAAGTAACACATGGCCTGTTTTGTATAGTGTTTACATTAAGTATTGTCTGTAAATCTCTATATCGACCGAGAGAAAAAAACAACAGGGTTTAACAATTAGTTTATCAAATTTCATTTGAATGTTATTTAACAGCAAAACATAGATTAAATCGACACAAACGTGTACTTGTGAGTATCGGGTCGATATTGCTTGCCGACTTCAAAACTGTGATTTAGTATATAACATACATTCAAACAGTGTTGATTTAAATTCAAGTTTTCTATTATATGTATAGACTAATAAACCTTTCTCCCGATTAAATTAACAGACACTCGGCATGACATCCTACCCCCCCCCCCCCTACCCAGCTGCTGCAGGGCTGCTACCCCCCTCCGAAAAACCCTCAAAATTGTCCATTTGTTATACAACATATCAAAACAACAAAATTTTGTGATTTTTGTTCTTGTTTAAGCAACGAGATAGGAAATATGAAAGGATAAATATACGCCAAAATGACTACCTGATAAGCGGCAATCGAGAGGCATGTGCGACCTTGACCGTCCTGAGCGTTCACGTCTGCTCCCATCTTCACCAGACGTTTTAACGCTGACATGTGCTTTCCGAGCACTGTGTGGTGGAGTGGTGTGTAGCCTACAAATGGTAAATTACTATAAATGCTTGTCGCATCTTTGAAACAATTATATCAATAATAGTCGCGTCCTAGACACATTTCGAAGAAAAGCGGTCACGTTAACGGAAAATATAGAATTCTTAAAATAGCGACGTAGACAAAAATCTACAGTGGACCATGGGTCTATTAAAACACACTGATTCCATAACTCACTGGTCGCACATTCGATCCCCAGCTCAACCAGAACCTACTTACTCGTCGTTCGCATGAGGAGTTAAACCGATATACAGTGAACGAACTTGTTTGTTTTACACCGGGCAATATAACGACCCAGAGCCGTCTCTGAACCAGGGTGTCCTTATCTCGCACTGTCCCACTAAGACTCAACTAACAACTTTTCTTATGGTGAGGTCTATATGAGAAATTCCCCGTGCGCTCGAAACAAAATCTACTACACACAGTTCCATATATAGCAATCATGACTAAGACATACCAATATACATTATGTTCTTCTAATTATATCAACGGAAATAGTTACATAGACACCATTAAATTTAAAGCTTTTGCCTTAATGGTGCAATTTTAGAAGCGTCTATAAAGACACAAATCAGGTCTAAACAAAGTGGTCGCGTTAACGGCAAAATCCAAAAAGAAGCCATGATGTCAAATAAAAATTTATTTTAAAAGCCCTCTCTTTACGGATGCAATGCCAAAAATAATGGTCGCGATTAATACCCCCGTCACAACGGACTGGCGTCCGTACTGCGTCCTTACGGCGACCCAGGTCGCAGTGAGGACGCCAGAGGGACACAGTAAGGACGCAAGAGGACGCAGTGAGGACGCCGAAAATTGCCCAGGACGCGAGCTCACGGCGATCACTTTGAACATGTTCAAAGTAGTCGCCAAAGTACGGCGGTTTACGGCGTTCTGTTAAGGAAGTCGTAGGGACGCCGTAGAGACGCAGTAGTCGTAGTTGGGACGTGGTAGGGTTGCTGTAAGGTCGCCATGGACGTCGTGTGGTCGCCGCTCAAACCCACAGAAAATGATCATTGACTGCAAGGCGACCGTACGGCGACCTAATTGCGACATTGGTACGTCCTTTGAACGTCTATTGCGTCATCAGAACGACTATGGTCGCAATAAAAACGCAGTAAGAACGTCAAGGACGCCGCTCAGACAGTCGGTCGGCTTTGGTCGCCTAAAGGACGCAGTACGAACGCGGTAAGGTCGCCAGGGACGTTTTAAGGACGCCGTGAGGACGCACAGAACGCCATTAACCAGGACGCTGGTGTGACGGGAAGGCGAAAAAAAGCATTTTTTCCGAAAAAGTCATTAGCGTCCTTTCTACGACAATCAGAAATTTCCAGAAACACAGTCTTAGGTCGCCGTAAGGACGCCAATCCGGTGTGACGGGGCTATAAGATAGAATTTAATTAAAAGCCGTCATGTCACAGACGCAATTCTATAAAAGCGCATCGCGTCAAAGACACAATTGTACAAGTAGACGTCGTTCTAATAAACAATTTTATAAATCGAGGTCGCGTCACGGAAATTATCATCTGGGTTACCATTGTTCACGGGGGTCGAAGACGATCATTTTTGAGCTGCAGTGAATCGTACACTTAAGAGTACCCGAGATACTTTAACCCTTTTATGCCTCATGGACTCTCACATCCTTCTAAATAGGATCAATTTATTCCCAAAATTAGGGATGTCTAGTATCTTTATTTCTATATTTAGACTATTTCTTACATAACTCCATTTAAGCAAACAGCGCAGACCCTAATGAGACGTCGCATCATGCAGCGTCTTATCTGGGTCTACGCTGTTTGCCAAGGTCTTTTTTTTCTAGACGCTAGGCATAAATGGGTTAAAGTGGAACATCAGCCGGCTATGGCCAACATAGCTTTATTTAGCTGTAGCGCATCCCCTAACAATTTAAATTAAAAGGTACTCTACTTTACCGTCACTGTCCTTTTGTTGTATCGAACTCGGGTCCTGTTTTATGGCGACGACGAGTAGCTGCGTGTCACCCTCTGCCGCCGCCCGGTGGGTGGGGGTCTCATGATCACCGTCGAACACGTTTTCTGATGAGTAAAAAAATTAAAGTTGCTCAGAGAAAAGGGGGTTAAATGCGTGTTCGTAAAGTGTCGTCAAAGATTAGCCTGTGCAGTCCGCTGTTATTGTTTTTTTTGTTCAAAGTAAGCCTTTTTGATGAAATTCCATTTTAGACGGAAAGTGTCGTCGCTGAATCGCCTGTGTTGACAGAATAGGCTTATCTGGGACGACACTTTACGCAAATTCCTTAAACCCCCTTTTCCACAGAGAGAGGCTCAAATATATTCAGCCTCGAACCCGTTATCTACAAAACAGGGCACCGAGAGCGACCGTTGGCCATTGTTTTACTATAAATTAGTATTATTTGTGCTACAAATGCCTATGAAGTAAAATAAAATAATTCTCGTGCTACTACATATTTAAACACTGTACTCAAACATAATTGTTTATCAGATGACATTTTATGTTTAAGATAATGGAAAATCAGACCACTGTACGTCTTGTCAATAGAAGGAAGCATAACTTATGTAAGAAGAGAGGAATAACATTTCGAATCACTGCGCCCTTGCCTGCACAGGAAAGAAGTAGCTTTTTAAAACCCATTTATGCCTGGTGGACTCTCCTATCCTTCTAAATTGGATCAATTTATTTCCAAAATTAGGGATGTCTAGTATATTTATTTCTATATTTAGAATATTTCTTACAGAAATTCCTTTAAGCAAACAGCGCAGACCCTGATGAATGATGCGGCGTTTGCCAAGGCCTTTTTTCTAGACACTAGGCATACATGGGTAAATTTCTAAATAGCCCTTCTAACTGTCGATGGCTTGCAACAGCAGGCACACATTCAAAGCACTGGAAGCATATACATAGTAATGGCGTGTACACAAAACACATGAACAGAATATGAGGGTAAACAATTCTAAGAGATAAGTCAAATACTTTGTAATTAAGGAAATAGTTTGCTCTCTGAATTTCCCGTCAATAGCCTAAACCACCAATAGTTTGTTTTGTCTAAGTCGTTATCATCTTTAAAGGGGCCTTTTCACAGATTTTGACATGTTTTGAAGTTTGTCATTTAATGCTTTATATTGATAAATGTAAACATTGGATATAAAAAGCTCCAGTAAAAATCAAGAATGAATTTAAAAAAAGAAGAAAAAAAGGTAACCATCAGCAGGGCTCGAACCACTGACCCCTGGAGTCCTGGAGTAAAAAGTCTACTATTTAGACCACTCGGCCATCCTTCCGTATACTAAATATAAGCGATCCTCGTAGTTTCACAAAAAATAACGACAACAACAGAACTCTCCAAATTATTAATTCGTTTCGCGTTGCAACGCTTTATAATTTTCGGGTTTTTAAATCATCAAAAGATGCATATAATGGCTATTTTAGAGCATGATAAATGTTCAGTATTACTGTTTCCTCACAAATATCATAACTAAAACGAAAATTTGCGAATCTGAAATAACTTTTTTCAATTTTGTCAATTCTCCCAAACGTGAAAAGGCCTCTTTAACAATGTTTGACGGATGTCAATGGTTAAATGACAAAATAATAAATCTACTGTATTGTACTATATGTTTTCTCATTAAATTTATATTTTATGGTTATATGTAAATAAACAAATGTCTACCGTTTTGATATCTACTACTATCGTTATTTATTATTTATTTTTTTTTTGGGGGGGGGGGGGGGGGCGGTCATCGTTGTTTAATTTATAATGCGAACTTTAATTCAGTATTTATTGGGCGTCAAAAACCGCTACATCGGAAAGCTTTCAAAATGAAAAGAATATAGTCTAGAAGTTCGTGTCTTCACATGGTAAACGTTGAATAAATAATGCATAAATAGGTTTGTTATTTGCACTTTTTTTCAAATATATAGAATATTTTAGTTTGTAAAGAAGAACAGTAGTTGTACTTTATATACTATATTCATTTCGGAATGTTTTTTGTCCGTATGTCACTGATTGCTTACACGTGGCTTACATTTCAGAACAAATATCCGTTCTATAGCGTCTTTGATCGTGAAATAGTGACCTACTTGGTCACATTCCTCGACATTCATGTCTTATAATTGTCATTTAATGATCAGCTTTAAATAAGAAAAAGTGGGTTACCATAGCAACGTTATGTTCTTAGAAAACATTTCTCGTCACAACAAGATCCGTAATGTCATCATAAATAATAACTTCGCAATCCCTTGATACTAACACTAAATCCACTTTCGGTTGTTAATTAATGTGTATGTCAATAAGCTCACATTTGAAACGTGAGCATACAAACAATGTATAGAGCCTCGCTTTCGGAAAACGGGGCTTAATGCTTTTGCGTTAATTGTCGTCTAAGATTAATCTGTACAGACTGTGTAGACGTCAATATCCACCAAGACTGGAATTTGTTTAGAAGAGACTTCCTTTCCACGAACCATTCAATAAAAGCAGACGGTGTCGTCCCTAACTAGCATGTGATGACTGTAAAGGGTAATCTGGGACCACGTGATATCAGATCTGACTTGAGATCATGTGATATTAGATCTGACTTGTGATCATGTGATATAAGATCTGACGTGTGATCATGTGATATCAGATCTGACTGACTTGTGATCATGTGATATCAGATCTGAATGAGATCATGTGATATTAGATCTGACTTGTGATCATGTGATATCAGATCTGACGTGTGATCATGTGATATCAGATCTGACTGACTTGTGTTCATGTGATACCAGATCTGACTTGTGATTATGTAATATCAGATCTGACGTGTGATCATGTGATATGAGATCTACCGACCTGTGATCATGTGATATCAGATCGTACTTGTGATCATATGATATCAGATCTGACTGACTAGTGATCATGTTTTATCAGATCTGACTTGTGATTTTTTGACATAAAACCTGATTTATCACCTTGTGATATCAGTCCCGATTTTTGATCATTTCCGATCTGTCTTTGGGTCATACGATATCAGATCTTTCTTAAGAATATTTGATATCAGATCTGTCTTTTGAATATTTGATATCAGATCTGTCTTGTGAATGTTTGATATCAGATCTGTCTTGTGAATATTTGATATCCGATCTTTCTTGTGAATATTTGATATCAGATCTGTCTCGTGAATATTTGATATCAGATCTGTCTTGTGAACATTTGATATTTCACAAAAAATAACGACAACAACAGAACTCTCCAAATTATTAATTCGTTTCGCGTTGCAACGCTTTATAATTTTCGGGTTTTTAAATCATCAAAAGATGCATATAATGGCTATTTTAGAGCATGGTAAATGTTCAGTATTACTGTTTCCTCACAAATATCATAACTAAAACGAAAATTTGCGAATCTGAATCTGTCTTGTGAATATTTGGTATCATATCTGTCTTGTGAATATTTGATATCATATCTGTCTTGTGAATATTTGATATCAGATCTGTCTTGTGAATATTTGATATCAGATCTGTCTTGTGAATATTTGATATCAGATATGTCTTGTGAATATTTGATATCATATCTGTCTTGTGAATATTTGGTGTCAGATCTGCCTTGTGAATATTTGATATCAAATCTGTCTTGTGAATATTTGATGTCAAATCGGTCTTGTGGATATTTGATAACAGATCTGTCTTGTAGCTATTTGATGTCAGATCTTTGTTGTGAATATTTGATATCAGATCTGTCTTGTGAATATTTGATATCAGATCTGTCTTGTGAATATTTGATGTCAGATCTGCCTTGTGAATATTTGATGTCAGATCTGTCTTGTGAATATTTGGTATCAGATCTGCCTTGTGAATATTTGATATCATATCTGTCTTGTGAATATTTGATGTCAGATCTTTCTTGTGAATATTTAATATCGAATCTGTCTTGTGAATATTTGATGTCAGATCGGTCTTGTGGATATTTGATAACAGATCTGTCTTGTGGATATTTGATAACAGATCTGTCTTGTGGATATTTGATATCGGATCTGTCTTGTGAATATTTGATGTCAGATCTGTCTTGTGAATATTTGATATCAGATATGTCTTGTAGATATTTGATATCGGATCGGTCTTGTGAATATTTGATGTCAGATCTTTCTTGTGAATATTTGATATCAGATCTGTCTTGTGGATATTTGATATCAGATCTGTCTTGTTTTCATGTTATAACAAACCTGTTTTTGACCATGCTAATTTGTTTTGTAATCAAGTAATATTAAGTATATCTTTGATAATATTATATCAGGGCTGTCTTTGATCTTAACATGTGGTTATATGATAGTAAAACTGTCTTATGATCATTCGATATCGGATCCATCTTCGGATATTTAAGATAACGGATCTTTTTATGAAACGTGTGATCCAATATCGAACTTAAAGAAAGGTTTGATATCAGGTTTTTATTTGTGAGCATTAGCTCACAAATAATGCAGACGCAATTTTGCAAATCAGTATGTCTTAGCTACGGTAGGAAGCTTAACCCGTGACTGCCTGTGTGGATAACTCCATTAAATTTAAGCAGACGACACATGAATGCTAAAAGCGTCTGCTGTAACCACTGCATCTGCCTGTTCTCACCGGTACAGTTCATAGTGTGTATATACCAGCTTGTAAAACAACGTTGGTCAGTCTAGTGTTTATCATTGAAATTTGTACATACTGGCTGCTTTCAGGGAAAACGGGGCTTAATGCATGTCAAATAAGATTAGCCTGTGCACACTGATTAGCTGTATCAATGATTTGAAAAAAAAAACCAACACATCTCGACCTGTGTTTGAAGACACACTCCTTATAAATTTGAATGGGTTGTGGTCATTTCAAACTTGCGATATAAAATTCTATAACATAATTTTGAAAACTGAGTTGCGTCTAAGATTATACAACAGCGAACAAATCCAGTGCCTTCAGCGCTTTGATTTAAATATAAGAGCTGATTCACTCGAATGTAAATATGGACTCTAAGGCAAGTATAATAAAGGGACACGTGATATATCAGTCGTATGAAAGATGTGATACCAAATCTGTCTCGGAGAAAGTGTAGTACAATGTCCGTCTTGGGAAAGTTGAATACCATACAACAGTGTGATATCACACCCAACAAATAAAAGATGCAATACCATATCACATGTAGGAAGTGTGATTCCAGCGATGTTTTATGAAAGTGTTATACCATTTAAGTCAATTAAAGGTGTTATGCCAGATCCAATCGGTCTTTACAAAAAGTTGTGTATCAAATTTTACTTCAAAAAGTGTTGATATCAGACATATTAAGCGAAATGTGATACAATCGCTGTCTTATGAAAGCGATACTAAATAGGTCATAGGAAAGGTGTGATACCAGCTATTTATTATTTTCTTATAAGATTTTGAGATGTCATACACACAAATGTAAATTTCGCCATCAATTTAAGGCAGTCTTAATTTAAATAGAAAACATATATTGAAGTGCATTTAGTATGCATGATTATTATTGGTGTTAAAATCGTTTTTTTTAGGTCGTTGATAAATAAGACCGTGTTACATGAATTACAGCGTTAACACGCTAAAAATTATTAATTTTAGTTATAAGGCTTCATATAGGCACACAAACCAACCTTTTGAAATTCGCTTCTTTTCTGAAGTTTTCATCCTCGTTAAAATCTGCTACATTTTTCTATAAACCCAAGTATGTTTAATCCATATCACTTCAGTCGCGGTGAAAAGAATCTCACAGGTGTATTCCGAATGATTAGCTAGCTAAACTTGTTGAAGTATTAAGGCTACAATTATAGTTGCGAAACTTCGGTAAACATAACCACTTTGTTTAGTGAAAATAATATTTCCCAATCTGTTATCTCGCTGTGTTTAAAAAATATTTACTTCGTTATTTAGGTCAAATTCACGCAAAAGAACCTGATGGAAATAACAAGTCTAATTTGAACAATTATGAAATCTGAAACCATCGAGTATTTATGCATTCGAATACAGGGGCGTATCTAGTCTGTGTCTATATTTGTATCTTTTACGCAACATCGTTTCTAAATTGATATGATTCTGCAAAATGATGAAAGTAACAACACAACAGTGCAAACATGTATTACTATCATCGTATAGAGTTAAAACCAGTAAGATTTTAAATTGACATCAACGTAGTCGTGCTTAAACAAACTTTGATAGGGAACAAATTAATTTGATATAAAATATGATACAATGTATTTCAAATGGTATTCATTCCAAAGTTACTACCACTACTACTACTACTACTACTACTACTACTACTACTACTACTACTACTACTACTACCTACTACTTCTACTACTACTACTACTACTACTACTACTACTACTACTACTACTATTACTACTACTATTTCTACTGTAAATACTACTACTACTACTGCTACCACCACCACCTCAGCCGCCACCACCATCACCACCACCACCACCACCACCACCACCACCACCATTTCCACCACCACCACCACCACCACCACCACCACCACCACCACCACCACCACCACCACCACCACCACCACCACCACCACCACCACCACCACCACCACCACCACCACCACCACCACTACCACCCACCACCACCATCACCACCACCACCACCTCCACCACCACCACCACCACCACGACCACCACCACGATCACCACCACTACCACTACCACCAACACATCGTCCGCCACCATCACCACCACCACCACCACCACCACCATTACCACCACCACCACCACCACCACTACCACCATCACCACCACCACCACCACCCACCATCATCACCACCACCTCCACCACCACTCACACCTCCACCAGCACCACCACCACCACCACCACCACCACCACCACCACCACCACCACCACCACCACCACCACCACCACCACCACCACCACCACCACCACCACCACCATCACCACCACCACCACCACCACCACCACCACCATCACCACCACCACCAACAACAACACAAATAATATCAATATTAATTAATAAGAACTCCACCCCACAATCCACACACACCGCAGATACACTCATGCGTGTGACAAACATTTCAATCAGTGCAGTATATCAACTTTTTTGGCCAATATTTATCTTGTATGCTTCGTTGCGATGAACAGATAACGTATTTTAATTAACACAGCGGCAAATACCAACGAACAATGCATGTAGACATCAAATTACAGAACATTTATGGTCACAATATTCGGGTTAAGATGAAGGTTTGTGGAATGACAAATAATTAATACCTCCATTGTGATAGCAAAACAATTATAAAGATGTATAAGATCTAAAATTGATAGAGCAGCGCTGTGTGAAAACGGTGTTTAATGCAAGGGCCTAAAGTGTCGTCCAAGATTAGCCTATGCAGTCCGCACAGGCTAATCAGCAAAGATACTTCCAATAACTGGATTTTCGTTACGGAGAGACTTCATTTGAACGAAATAATCCGTTTAAGAGGAAAGTTTCTTCCCTGACTAGCCTGTGCATTAAGTCTAGTTTGGTCAGAACGCATCTCAAATAGTTATCTTTATTTCTAGGTCAATTATTTACATAGCTATGTCAACCTGAAACTGTCACCTTATTTAATATCAATCGGTGTGCACATTAAAGTAGGCCATTCACCACTCGCGTTATCTGTTTCTAACAGGAATTTCTGTATCCCTTAGTTACACGATCGTTTTCTCGAATGGCTTGACGTTCACAGGCGCTATGTGACAGCTTGTTTATCTCATATTCCAGCAAAATATTCGTTGATGCTACAATAGACGAATACCATTTTTAACATGTCCATCTTTCGCTTAAACAACCCGGCTTTATACCTAATATACAGGATTATTTGGTTGTCACAAAAGGTAGAAACAATGTCATGTCTTTATCTTGTGACAGATAAATCATTTGGCAGTTTTGACATTTTTTTCGCAGCTTTAAAACTAGAGAACCAATGTAAATAAAGGTGTCAAATTCAATAACACTACTAACTTGATAATAGAGTACACTTGTAGACTTTTCTAACGCATCACTTTTCAAACTTGAATATCTCAGTTATGAGTAATGATATTGATTAAAATTTTTACATGCGATCATTTGACTACATTATATGCAAACTCACGATAAAATCATTCATCTGTGACGAATGGACGCTTTAGCACGTGGGGTAGGTGTGGTTCCATATTTTTGCACGTGGAAATGGTGAAACGCGATATAATTGGCGTCGCTCTGGAGAGCGGCGACTAGTATGTAATGCATTTTTTCGCTTATGGGAGGAGAAGGTATTTTACGGATCAATGTATATATTTTTGTTTTAAGAATATCTTGCATAGTGGTGAATTTTGTGTGTAAATTAGTGTAAATAAGTACTGCATTTGTGCCTATTACATTTATTACAACATTTATTGCCAATAATGCAAAGCTAATTGTCTTAATTAATAACTGATCCATAACTGATCACAGGGGAAAGATCACAGGGGCTGGGCAAATACGCGAAACTTTCTGGTTTTGTATAAAAACAAAACATAATCAAAATATATTTATTTTGTGGTTTTTCTAATTTGCTTATTTAGTGGAGAATCAATGTAGTACGATATTTGACGACCTATCGCGCAAGCAAGTTTATTGGAAGGCGTTAGTGGAACGAAAACGTACAATGTATTAGTTTATTAATAGACATATAATAACGATCGCTATACACAACTTCACCAAATAATAGTACATAAATGATGTTAGCCGGAGTAGCTCAGTTGGGAGAGCGATATACTGAAGTTGTTTACGCAACAATCATCTAAAGGCCCCGGTTCAATCTCGGGTTCCGGCACGAACGGAATAGTTCGGCGGCTGACATTTTTTTCAGTCAGGTTAATAAATATAATAAAGCTTTATTTTATGTAGACATTTTAAAATCCATTTTACTACAATTGGACATTTTTATTAAAATTAATGGATGCCGCGTGGTGACAACGTTAATTAAAATTTCTTACATCACATAAATATCTTATAAAAATACACGTGTTTTTATATAAACAAATAAATGCAAACAAACACATCTATTATCCATGTATTTTTATGGTTGTCTATTATAGGCCCTAAGTACTATCCCTACCTCATATAGAGCGCGAAGCGCGACACGTATTATTGATTGTAACAATGAGTTGCGATAAAGGAAGCAGCCGCTTATCATGGAGGAGACGCGTCCCAGCAACCCGTTTCCCTAGAGTCAAGCACTCTTCGGAGTTTTTTTTTAAGAACCACATATAGAGCGCGAAGCGCGACACGTATCATCCAGGTGGTATGGGCCCTTTAGCATTATCCGACCATTACGTCCATAGTTATCTTCCTTAGAATTTGAGAAATTTTGAAATCGTTGTTCGAAGTCCAACATTTTCATCCGATTGTTCCCAAACTTGCAAAGGTTTTTTTTTGTCAATGAGGACCCAACCCAAACTCTCTTTATGAGCAATATCGGACCATAAGTCCAGATTTATGTCTCTTTCAATTTAAAAATAAATGTGAAAAACTGCTTGGTTAGGTGATTATTTCAATTTTTTTTATCAGATTCTTTCCAAACTTACAGTGTCTTCATATCAATGAGCATTTTTACCTCATTAAAAATGAGAAACATTGGGACAATAAGTCCAGAATTTTTTTTCTATTAAATTTGACAAAATAAACAATTTCCACTTGTTTGAAAGATTTCACAACTTTCGTCTGAATCTTTCCAAACTTGTTAAGTGTTTTATATCAGTATTACTCGAACCCTATTGAAAATGATGAATATCGGAGCAATAAATCTATTATGATCTTTTACTGAATTTCAAAGTATTGTGAAATGCAGCTTCTTTATGCAATTTACAGTTTTCATTCAATTTTTTCAAACTTTTACAGTGTTTTCATATCAATGAGTACTCAACCCCTATCGTAAATGAGCAACGTAAGAATAAGTTCAGAATCATCTCCCCTTGAAGTTTAGAAAAATATGAAATTACGCTTACAAGATGAAGCAGATTTTTTAAAACCTACACAGTTCTGTTCCATTAATGAAAACTGCCAACGGATGCAAGTAAAAAAGGAAACCATTGTAAATAAAATGAACTATGAAATATTTGGGGGTTACAACGCAAAATCAAAGATAATGGTTATTTGGGTGTTATAACACAACATCATAAATAATGGTTATTTGGGGGTAACACAAAATTATAGATAGTGGTTATACCAGTATCTTTTTCTATTTTGTTTAAAATAATCGGCCAATATATTAATATTTACAGTAGAAAAAAATCGTTCCATGTAACTTCATTGAGTGCCTTTTACACTGAAATTCTCGACGCCCTTTGATGCTTTGCATCAATATTTATATTGTTCTAGTTTTATATCAAATTAATTATTTGAGGTGGGTTCTTTCACAAGAAAAACATTAAATTAATTTACAAAACAATGTAGCTCGTATGAATAATCAGGATCGCAATCGCACACTTAACATTTTGCAGGCTACCTTCCCCACTTGCTAAAGCGTCAGATCGTCACGGATAAATGATTTTATCGTTTGCTTGCACATAATGTAGTCAAATAATCACATGTGCAATTTTAGATAAAAATATTAACTAATTACTGAGATATGTAAGTTTTAAAAGCGTTTCGTTAGAAATATCACCAAGTGTAGTAAAACGCGATATACAAATGTGCATGTTATTCCAATTTAATTTTAATTGCATCATTCTAGGTGAATGTTTACACAAGAAAAACATAACATTAATTATTATAAAACAATATGGCTCGTATGAATATTCAGGAGCGGAACTGCTCAATCGGCAAGTTGCAGGCCGGTCAGTTATTCAGACGTGCAATTTTATGTGTTTTACTTTTCACATTGTTATTATTTTACGTTGTACGAGTTTGCAAATTTAACTTTTTAAGTGACGTTTTTAATTTGTTAAGTTGTATATGTTGTTGTTTTTCAATTTCAATAAAATGTTCAGGAGTTGTCAGATATGTGTTGAATTATTCTTGGTCCAAATTTCAACACAATTCGTTAAAAATAAGAAAGCTATATGGATATAATTAAGTGATGCGTTAGAAAAGTCTCCAAGTGTATACACAATGTCAGTTTGCGGTCAGCCTCTTACTAAATAGTCACTGAAAGCTAAAAAGGCTAAAGGCATTTGACCGTTTTCTGAAAATAACACAGTCTGACTTCAATTATTAAATATCGTGGTTATAGTTTTCAATTACAAAACGCGATGAGATATAAAAATGTGATAACACAAAGTCTTTTTGAAAAACTAACATACCATATGTTCAAGTCGTGAAAAAAAAGTTAAGCACATAATATTCCATATGATGACACATACAATATTTTATGATATAGTATCATGTACATCTAAAAACAAAAATGTGCAGACTGAAAACACACATATATATATGTACATAATTTTATGTAATAGATATGTCCGTTATTTTGTTATATTCAGCATATATCACTATACAAACGTGAGTACAATAGCATAGAAATTAAATATGTTCAATGCTTTTATTTTATTTCTAAACTGCATAAATATTAATTTGAAATTGTATACATTAATATGCCATTTACTGCATAATACACATTTCATACGGCTGATAACAGATTGACAAAGTGAAAACCAAAACAACGATTTTCAATTTAGTGATTTAGAAACGTTAAAAAAACGACATTCATTGTTTAAAGTATATAACAATCCATAACCCGACATGTATACATACTTTGTTCGGTCAGTCAGAGTCGTTAATAGTGCCTCAACGTTGCGTTTTCAAGAAGTAGTTTGCACGCAACCACGTATAACCTTTCATGAATATTTACAATCCACATATACACGATTTAACTAGTATCAGTGTATTGTAGCCAGCAAGTATTTATGAACTTCAACAAAATGTTAATCGTGCACAGTAAAAACCAAGTACTGGTTTATTTTGGAAACATGTTACTCAGTGGATTTTACCAAACTATTTTTCCGGTAATTTTGCAACCCAATTTTCGTGTTTTTTTTTAATAAGCCGTTATAATTGAATTTTGATATCGGATTATTTGTATTTCAGCAAAACAGTTTAATGTATTTTAGCAAGTTGTTATCAATGCATTTACTAACAAATTATCGTGTACTTTAACAACGTTTTGCTCGTGTGTCTGTTTCAAAATGTATTATTAATGTGTATTAAATTAAATTATTTAAGCATTTAGTTAGTCGATAGAAATGTATTTTTACAAATCATCATTCGTCAATATAAACCAGACATAATTATTGTATTGTAACAGCCTATTTTCATCTATTAATACAGCCATTTATTCATGTATTTGAATAACCAAGTATTCAGGTATTATAACAATAAATAATTTATTGATTTTGACACCCAATTATTTGTATATTATATAGTCTGAATATTCATGTAATAATCACCTATTATTCATTTATTTTAATAGCATATTATTCATGGTTTCTAATAACCCAATAACCCGCTTTACGTGTTTTTAGCCACCTATTATTTGTAGATTTTGACAAGTCATTTTGTTTTAAAGGGGGATGGGCTGGATGATCTGTTCTTAACACCAACAATCATTAATTAGTCGTGCTTATAAAAATCCCTTAAATATGTATCGGTATTCAACCCTCTGCAATATTTAACATACATCCTTGTTGCATTTTAATTATCCGAAGTTGTGACGTTAATTTATTTATATGTATTGTTAACCATGATGATTAATGTTTATTGACCTATTATTGGCCAATAGTGTTCATGTCTGTCATGTAGTACTTGTATATTTAATTAAAGTGACACATATTGCATAAGCAATCATTTGTATTTACAGATATAATACGAACAATAAATAAATTTGTATACACAGATATACTTGCAAAACATTTTGCAACTCAGCCATATAAATGGCTTAGGAGTCACAAAGTTGACATATTGGGTTGTATACACAATTAAATCAATACAGTGCTGGAAAGTGTAAGGATCACTCTGATAAAAAGAGTGCACTTTTTAAAGTATGATTGCATTACTTCTGCCAATTATTAGCACGTGGACTTATAATCACAGTAATGCATGTCTGTGTTATTAAATGTAATACTGTTTACATAACTCGTGTTTTTAGCATATATCCGCCAATCTACTTATTAATATGAAGGCGGTTAAACCAAATGCAATTTCTTGTAACCTTGTACGTTTGTTCTTACCTATTTCATCCTTGTTGAATTCCGAGTCAAAATCCATTCAACGCGGTTTCCGATAAACTATGCACATAACGCTTTTCACATTATCTTCATATTCTAGTGACACAAGCAATGTCAATATTCTTAATGTTTTCCGTTATAAATTCCAAGAAATTGTCCAACTCATACTGCGATGGCATTGATGAAAAAAAAACCCAAATACTATTAAACTTAATAATAGCTATCGCTAGTACATGTATGTACATGGGCACTTATTTTTGTATATTTTAGAGCGTATTACTTAGTATGATGTTTTATATTCTACTTTTGGTAAATGCACTTTATTAAGTAATTAAAGATGATCGTGGTTGGAGTATAATAATCCCATTGAAAAACAAGAGACAAAAACACATTTAAGAGATAACCCGTCAATTTGCATACAATTCTACGTTGTGTATTTGTCAACTCACGATTAAACTTTTACTAGTGTATCCATGTTAGTTCAATGATAACTACACGCACATAAATTTATTCTCATAATCACAGCTCAACAACGTTTTTTTATATATAAATTTCATCGCTAACTAATCAATGAAGCTGTGGCTATAAGTTTGCCTTAGTAAATACAATATTGAAAATGGCTACTAGAATCGATTTCATGCTCAGATATGAAATGCTGTCTGTCACATTCCAACCGATTATTGGGATTTTCTGCGACTCCAGGTGGCCTCAACAAAAAATGCCACACGAATTACATCCCGTTGACGCGGAAACAACGATGTATCAGATGATGTGAATATATTTGAACCGCGGTCTGGAAAAATGGGGCTTAATGCATGTTCGTAAAATGTCGTCCACCATAAGCTTGTGCAGTCCGCACAGGCTGATCAGGGACGAAAGTTTGCGATTTTATGAAATTTCTTGTTTAAAGGATGTCTTTTCTGAAAGAAAATCCAGTCCAGGCGAAAAGTGTCGTCCCCAATAAGTCACATGCATTAAGCCACGTTTTTCCTGGATGCGGCTAATTTCCGACGTGACATATCATTTTAGTGTCAATGTGAAGAGAGGTCATTTATGTTTGCATAAGTAAAATGCGCAAATTATCTCCCTTTGAGTAATTTTCTTCAATTTTCAGTTTTGATATAAGAGTAAGCACAAAACAATCACTTACATAATTTACTATATTAATTATGAGTAGTTATGGATTTACAATTTAAAAAAAATCCGGCACCGTAGTGAACTCTTTAAATAAAATTAACAGGACATACATGTATTTATGAAATACATGTAGATTTTTAATTTTTGTCCCATGCGTTTGCTAGAAATATTTTGACTAATGTTTACTTCTTTTGCAGGTTTATGCTAGGAATGTATGTCCGTTCATTGGTCCTTCATTGGTCTGACGGAAGAAGTTCGTTTGCCAATCCGTGCCTTTCTGTCAACTAACCACGATTTTGTACCCATTTAGTGAAACATTTTTATATGTTTACCCAAAGTATCTTACCTCAGTAGCTATAATTAACCATTTTGGTAGCCGAATAATGTAACCTAAGTAAGCTTAAAAGCCGTTTAAAATATAGGGCTGTTTATTATCACATTTTTACATCGCAAAAATAATATGATACGTGTCAAATGTTCACGTACTTCGTATGCTTTAAAAGTCTAAATCGCTATATATTTGGAAGATAAACAAAGGTATATCTAATGTTTCTTGATAGTGTCATTTAATGCACTAGAAATTCGAATACTGGACCTTCCGTCGGTCTGACTCCACCCCTTCCGTCCGTTCCGCAGTCTGGCTGTCTGTTTGTTTGTCTTTTATAGTTTTTTCTTACCTTTCGTGTATTTGTAAAGTCTCATGATCTGCCAGACCACGTCGATTGTCACGCAACAATGCTCATGCAATGCATGCTTACCTTGATCATGTAGATAATTCATTTTTCACAAAATATTAATACATAATAATTAAATAAATAACACACAACTTTTAAGTATACACAATTACACAAAAGTGCGGTTGTAAGTCAATGTTGTTCATGCATTACGATACGACATTGTTATCTTACAACAATATTATATGGGACGAAGCACACACGAGCGACATAACAGTTGTGGCAATAGTCCCGATCAGAAACACCCAGAACAGTACGATATCCAGGGCATCTATGAAATCCTTCCAATCGTACGCTAGCCACGGACCAATAACGCTCGTCCAATCGCCATCCAGATAGTCCTCGCGGAAGTCGTCTGGTTTACTGCAGCAGACACAGCGCTGATGCAGAATCAGGCGCACGAATTTCATAACCGGAAGCGGAAGCTGAATATTTGGATTAAAATTAAAACAAAACAAAAGGTTGCTGTCGTTAATAATCTGTTGTACATCATCGACACCACGTTTATAACAAAATGTTTTTCATACATAGACGATATTGTTGGTTTCTGTAAATTATATTTTCCATTGATGAGTGATCATAGAAATAGAAAGGTTCAAGAATGGCGCAATCACGAGAGAAAATATTTTTGTTTATGACTAGGCATGAATTAAAAAAAAAATCCATCAGACGCCAACAAATACTCTTGTTTTGCTTTTTTCCAAACGTTTTTTTGGAACATTTTAAAGAGTTCAACTGAAGAATTGCACTTGAATAATGTTGACATGAAGTAAAAAAAACGATATCATTTTACAGTTAAACAGCATGAAAAATTGTTTTATCTCTTTTTATCACTGATATTCAAGAATAAACCACAGAAGAGCATTAGTTGAAAGATAATAGTATTTTTTTTTGCTTTGCTCGTAAAAATAAAGTGTTCATTTACCTTTCCTAAATTTGAATAAATAAACGTCATAAATAAAGACCATGAACCGTGCTCTGGGAAAACAGGGCTTAGAAGGCATGTGCAAGTAGCATCGTTCCAGATTAGCATGTGCAGTCCGCATCAGAGACGACTCTTCCCGCATAAACTGGAATTTTGCTAAGATACTATAAATACCACAAAAGCGGAAAGTGTCGTCCATGCAGTCCGCACAGGATAACATTGGACGCACTTTACGCATATTTGTTGATCGGATTCTGAGTACTACCATCGCAATAGTTCATGGGATCTGAAAGACAATTCTTTAGTATTCGCTAACTCACCCGGCCATGCGTTTCCTTGTTGTGCACCCTCAGTTCCACGATTGTGATCACCGTTGTGAACGTCGACAGAAACATCATGAAGAACAGATACGCCGCCACCGTAGAAATGACGTCAGAGTTGCGCGGAAGCGAGGTACTAAGGATGGAGTAAAACAGTGCGTACGACAGAAACACCGCAAGTGTGTATCCGACTTTTTCGCCGGAGCCGGCCGGGAGGACGAACACAAAGGTGTTCAGAATGGAGAGCAAAACTGCCGGTAGAATCAGGAAGAGGATGTAATGCGACGAACGCCGCTTGAGGTCAATTTTAAAGCCGACGACGATTTTCCCGTCAGCGTCCTCCTCGTACGTCGACATACCAGTCACGTGCCATTTGCCGTTTTTCTCGAAGCTGCTTGTGTAGAAGCCAAGGTCGCCGACGGCAAGAGCGACCTCTTCCTTTCCGCTCATCCACGTGACGAACCGGATGTCACAGGACTGGGTGTCGAACGGGAAATGTACAATGTTTACCGTGCAGCCGGTGTTGAACACCTCGTATGGGTTCCATGTGATCGTGCCGTTGTGCTCTAGGACGACCTGAAAAAGTGGCAACGAATTGAGAAACTTATTTTAGCCGCACTTTGGGGACTCTGAGTTTAATGCATGTTGGGCGACACTTTCCGCTCTGTTTGGAATTTTTCGTTTGAAAAAGTTTCTTTTAAACGAAATCCAGTTTAGGCGGAAGGTTTCGTCCCTGATTAAGCTGTGCGGTCTGGACGGGCTAATCTAGATGGGAACTTAACACATATGCATTAAGCCCCGTTTTCGCAGAACGAGGCTCTTTGTCTTCATGCAATTATAAGTGTCTTGTTCTGAGAAAACTGGGCTTAATGCTTGTGCGTAAAGTGCCGTCCCAGATTAGCATGTGCAGTCCGCACAGGCTTATCAGGGACGTTACTTTCCGCTTTTATGATATTTTCAGTTTAAAGCAAGTCCCTTGTTACCAAAAATCAATTTTAAGCGGAACGTGTAGTCCCTGATTAGCCTGTGAACTTGAAAGAGGCCGGTAAATAGATGGCCATTAAAACAGTGACCATTGATTCGTGTCATGTTCTTTCTTACATATCGCATTACTTATCTTTTTTAAAGTTAAAATTAACTCTGCTATGAATGCTCTTTGAGAAAATGTATGGTTATGGTATGGTTATGAGGTTCTCTATGCGCACAAGTTTTTCTTTATTTTCGTGTGAAAATATTACGTTCACATTGAATTTGTTACGGAAAGCTTTTATTATAGTGTGACCATCATGTCGCAGTGGATATCAAAACAAAAAGCGCAAAAATCATGTCTATAGTGCGATCTAAAGCGAGGAACACGACATTGTTTCTTTCTTGGAGAGAAGACCGTGTCTGAACGTGCCACTCGTAATTAAACAATGGTGAACACATTGCAATCACACGGAAAAGGTCGTAACATAATCTACGGAAACGCATCATATACTCATAAAAGACTACGATCCCCTCCGAGCAATCTCGACATGTCCAGGATCACACATCACGTTTTTTCTACCTTTATAATGTTTTATATAATTGCTGATGAGAAAATATGCTTTCATACAATTTGTTTTTATGAGTTTTTCTTATACCTGTATAAACGATTGTCCAAGCGCCTGCTTCGAGTCCACCCCGTTATCGAGGGTAATATCAGGTTTCCAGACCTCCTCTTGTGTAAAGAGCATGGACTTGATTTCCGCGTTTTCTTCAGGTTTCCATGTGAGCAACTCGTCGGTCCACTTGAGAGTGAGAAAACCGGTTGTCTTGATCGTCTGACTGGCGTCGTCGAAATTATTGATGCACACCAGCGCGAAATCGATTGAGACTTTCGTGGGCGTATCCCGGTCTGAAACCGGTCGAACCTACACGAAAAGATGCGATAGTCGAGTGGTTAAGTTATGTTTGATGCTCAACCCTAAACGTTACATACCCCTAAAAGGAAGTGGAATTTGGGGGGGTTACATGCAGTCAGTTTGCTACTAAGCACATATGATGCCGGTCATATGCCTGATTTGTGCATTTCTTTGTATGTTGGTGGTTGCCAGCCTCAATAGTAGGGCATGGTGTTTGCTTCGATGATGGCAGTGCATGTAGCTGTCATAACCGGTGCATATGTTCTAAGGCAATTATTTTGAGTAACGTCGTATAGAATTTTTTAATATATTGGCTTATCACTCGGTCATGGTGAAATTGGAGATAACAGATTGCGAATTTCTATATATGACAAAGAAGGAAATTATTTTGGGATACGTAACCTAAATAAGTTGTCGAAATTGCAGCAGCTGAAGCTAAAACTACTATTACTACTGCTGCTGCTGCTACTACTACTACTACTACTACTACTACTACTGCTGCTGCTTCTGCTGCTACTACTACTAGTAGCACTACCACTACTGTTACTGATGTTGCGGCTGCTGCTGATGTTGCGACTGCTGCTGTTTTTACTGATGCTACTACTACTACTACTACTACTATTACGACTACTACTACAACTACTACTACTACTACTACTGCTGCTGCTGCTTCTGCTACTATTACTACTACTACTACTACTACTACTACTACTACTACTACTGCTACTACTACTACTACTACTACCACTACTACTACTACTACTACTACTACTACTACTACTACTACTACTACTACTACTACTACTACTACTACTACTACTACTACTACCACCACTACTACTACTACTACTTCTACTACTACTACTGCTACTACTACTACTACTACTACTACTACTACTACTACTACTACTACTACTACTACTACTACTACTACTACTACTACTACTACTACTACTACTACTACTGTTACTACAACTACTACTACTACTACTGCTGCTGCTGCTACTACTACTACTACTACTACTACTACTACTACTACTACTACTACTACTACTACTACTACTACTACTACTACTACTACTACTACTACTACTACTACTACTACTACTACTACTACTACTACTACTACTACTACTACTACTACTACTACTACTACTACTACTACTACTACTACTGCTACTACTACTACTACTACTACTACTACTACTACTACCACTCTTACTACTACTACAACTACTACTACTACTACTACTACTACTACTACTACTACTACTACTACTACTACTACTACTACTACTACTACTACTACTACTACTACTACTACTACTAGTTCTACTACTACTACTACTACTACTACTACTACTACTACTACTACTACTACTACTACTACTACTACTACTACTACTACTACTACTACTACTACAACTACTACTAGTACTTTCTACTACTACTACTACTTCTACTACTACTACAACTACTAAAACTGCTACTACAACAACAACTACTTCTACTACTACTACTTGAAATACCGCTACTACTTGCTGTGGTAGTGTTAGTGGTGGTGGAGTCTTAGATGTCGATAGCGATGTCTATGATGATATTTGTGGTTGCGGTGGTGTTGCTATTGATGATGATGACTTGTTGCGTATGTTTTACACGATTTCGCAGAAGTGTTGTTCTGCTGCTGATGATGATTATGATCATTATTATAAACAAACCTTCTTGTTATAGTTCCTGCTCGTGAACAGCTCTGTCTTCAGATTCTTTATGTCTTCCGTATTTTGCGCATGCGCATTTAAAGCACAAATCAAAATACATGTGCATATCGCTATATAACACAACGTTGAGTTCCGACCATCTCCTTTTGCATTAACTGCAAGCAACATTTCTGCACTTATATCATAAAGGTCCAGTTAAAATTTCATACCGAATCATGAAATTAACTTAATTCAAATGCTTAAGTTCTGGATAATGTATCGGAATGAGGCTGTTTTTGTTCGAACTGTTTGTATTTAGTCCATACAAAAATCGTATTTCCCTTGGTTATTTGAACAAGTAAAGTCTTGCCGTTTTCAGAATAATTTTAAAAATACAAAAACACGGTTCATAATGATAAAACTATTAATTCAGTTGATTCAAAGACATTACTATCCTGTTTTAAAAAACAACAACAACGTTATGACACTTCTCATATTAAAGCTTATTTTCTAACGGACATTAATCCATTAAAGTAATTGGTCTCAGCAAATATTTTCTCACGATTGCTTGTTTAATTGTTGAAAGTTGTGTTGATTATATTCACGTGACGGGGTTAAATTATTGATTTCAACCTGCTGTGTCTAAGACAATGGGGTCATTGTCTTCAAAAGTGTGCAGTAAAAGGAACCTTCAACACATTTGTGCCGTAGTCTTTTGTGTGGTTAAACAATTTCGCGGTATCGCATTTTATTGACGCAGTATTATAATGTCACGTATGCGTAGTATTTTAAATTGCAGGTTAGCTTTGTTCCGCCGGATCTCGGTCGATTTCGAAAATCAGCTAATTTGCCCGAAGGATTGAATCGAGAAAATGTGAGCCATGAATGTTTTCAAACTTAAATAGTTGTTCATTTAACCTTTAAAAGTCTGAAGGGACCTATTCTTAACACGTGCTAAAGGTCCCCGAATTCCGTTATTGTATAAGATCTTCACAAATTTTCATACAACGTTCTCAATTGGAATAATATATATCTGCAGTAATTAGTTATCATGCAAATAGCAACACATTAGGTTGCGTTGATCTGGTTAATATGGTGCCAGCCCACAATCAGGAGCGTTCTAAAAAACCAAGTACTGTTTTACCAAGAAAACGGACATGCGAATATCTCAATACGCCTTCGGCTTTGAATGCAATCGGGTCAAAATAAATAGATTATAACTTAATATGTGCAAAATGTATGCTTCTTTGTATTTGATATTTACATAATATTTATAATGCCCCAAAGGAGGGCATATAGTGATTGGACCGTCCGTCCGTCCATCCGTCCGTGCGTCCGTCCGTCCGTCTGTCTGTTTGTCTGTCTGTCTGTCTGTCTGTCTTTCTGTCTTTCCGTCACACTTTGCGTTTAGTTTTTTTATGTCGCTTCAGATAGCAACTTGATATTTGGCATCTATGTGTATCTCATGGAGCTGCACATTTTGAGTGGTGAAAGGTCAAGGTCATCCTTCAAGGTCAAAGGTAAAAAAAGTCCAAGGGAAGTAACAAGCTTCAAAGGGAGATAATTATCTTAACCTGCCAAATGATATTTTTTTTGTAAATCAAAGCGGTGCAGAAGGGAACATTGTGTTTCTGAAAAACACATCTTTTGTTTCATTTATTAATGCGCAATCTTTTTGTTCATGGTTTAATTGTTGTTGTTGTTACTTCGTGTGAATCGAAAGGTCATCAATGGCGAATCATCTGTCCAAAAAAAAACGAAACAACGAAACAAATTACATTGCCCATCGTCATAGTCACAGTGAAACTTTAATATGCTTTTGTGCAACAGAATTGTATTTTTGAATGCAATCGGCATACGTGAACTTATAACTTATAAGGTAATACGTCAGCCGTTTTATTTTGCTTTTTATTAACTATAGCTACCAGTATTAACTTAAAATGTCCCTTTCCATGATGGTTACGGACGACAACGCCTTTTAAGAGTTATAAATCGTGAGAAACTTGTTGATATTGCTATCCGATAAAAATCCACTCTTCAAATGTGTGGTTAATATTTAATTTGGCAAACACACACTCTTGCAATGTTCGTTGAAGATTTGTCATGCATACCTGCCGATGTGTCCCTTTTTTCTGATTGGTGGGGTATTTATTGATGAATGCGTTTTTTCTTTGGAGAAACAATTTCCCCACATTTTGTTGATTCAACAAATATTAAGTTAATATTTGTCATAAGTGTTTTATAAACTAATTTAAAGGTACATAGTTATTATAAAAAATATAAAGTATTTTAAAGATAGTAATGTAACCCGTTTTCTGATGCCAACATTCTTATTTACCCGAATTAAAGCGTGGGGCGTGGGATGTTGTAAACAAGAAACATATAGAGGAGAGCAGGTTGTATCTGAACAAAAAACTGCCATCGTAGGTATTACTGTTAGTTCTAATGCGATAACACGTCAAATGTATTTTATGTAGCATAAATATTCCTAAATTCACGTGTGATATATGATAAATTGACAAAAATAAACAATAAGTCGATGTTGTTGGTTTTTCAGAGCTTTTTGAATCACCGACCGCATGAAAGCATAAATAATTGTGAGATCAAGATAGCATGTAGAGGTAAAAAGTTACATATTGTCATAAAAAAGCTTAAACAACTTAAGTTTTTGCCATTCGTTTGTCATATTTGATGTATTTTAGAATTGCTAAGAACGAATGCTATTCATCACATTTTCTTTTAAACCTATTTATGAATGGGGCTACGGACCTTTTTTGGGGAAAATGTCGTTGTTGTGACTAAACGTTTGATTAAGTGTGTGTTTGTTTGCTAACAAATACTATACAATTGATAATTAATTGTTTTGAAAGTAGATTTCGTAAGGTGTAAATTATAGAGCTGAACTTAGTGATGCGAATAATGATAATATTTTTGGAAAACCTCAATTGCTCAACAGCCATTTGTAATCATATACTTTTTGAGATCGGTAATGGGCCCCAAATATGAAAAAATAACAACGCACTGCATCATAAGACGACATGTCGCGCTTTCGAATTGTCTCTCTTTCTCAAAGGTCTAAATCATACTTCAAAGTTCAAAGATAAAATTTGGCCATATAAAAGCTTGTTCGGACTTTTATTTTTTATTCATCAAGCTCAACTAACATAAATGAACACAAATGACAACCGTGTGGAAATGGCCTTGGTATGTTCCAACTGTCTTCCTACCTATGCGTTCAACGTCACACTGACAGGTCTAAGGTGGCATTTTAGCATAAAACAGCTTGACAATTCCTTTTTTAGCAATTATTTATGGATTAAAAAATAACTTTCCACGCATGATAATTATCGTTAGACGACATGTGTCGTGTTACAATTGTTTCCTACCTCAAAGGTCAAGATAACTCTAAAAGATCACACTCTTTTTCACAAGTTTTGATTTTAAGATGACTTACCACTTATGCAAATTATGAAGACAAGGCATGTCATGTTACAAACCTGTATAACAACCGCCCTTTTAAAGATTGTTCTAGGCATACCTGACCTGAGTAAATGAATTACGTGCAGTAAATAACCTTACTTTTTTTCTGTAACCTTAATGATCAGGATTAAATATTTGGTGGGTTACACATACACAGTTTATTCAAGTCGTTCTAATTGGAGGAAACTGACTACGTCAAAGGTATTAAGGTATCGTCTGATTTATATTCCCTTTATTTAGTGTTTTTTCCCAGGTGCAAAGGGGCATGGCGCAGTAAATTCAAAAAGGGCATTCAACGCGCGATGTATGCAAAAAAAAGGGCATTCATAGTGATGCCTTTTTTAACTATGAATAAACTATTATAGATTATTATTACTTATCATTTATAATGGCTGTGGACATACTTGTAAAGGTTATTTTACATTTCAATGTAATGTTATCATATTATTTATTATGAAGTTGAAGAGCTTTTTTTTTGTTTAATTTTTCCACTTCTTACATATAATGATGTATTAAACAACAGACAACATGTTGAATTAGGATTTTTATTGTTTGTGCAATATATACGTTTACTAAATCAACTGTTATTAACATACTTTAATGCAATAGATACCATATAACAAGAACATGTTTTGCTTAATAATGTTTGAGACTTGAATGTTTTTTTTATCCAAACAAACTAAAACAGATATCATACCCCTAAAATTTGCACTGAAATATCATACCAAGTTGGTTTAAACATGCTATTTTGTTTAATACCATATGAAATTATGCTTGTACTTATCTGTTTAAATAATTATTGTGAGACTTTATTTCATTTTGAAATTTCACATGAATCTTCTATTCTTTTTCAGGAATGCTGTAACAACGTTTCTCATGTCAATGTTAAGTGTGGGATCTGGTGTTGAGTTTTATTGTGAGCAGACAGTTTGTGGTCGGAACTTCAAGTCGGATCCTGGGCTCCGTCACTATTAATTTGATCTGAGAAAATACTCTTTTCTACAGCCGCTGTTGATAGTATCAAGGTTTCATATGTTGACAGAAGCTTCCCGATGTTTTGAAACAGATCACCTATCCGTTCTTTTTAGCAACAAATTGCTGCAATCTGACTTTGTTTAGGGTATTTTGTTTCAGCCAGGAACTTCACTTTTTTGTCGGCCCACTCTACCAGCAGTTCACCCTCTGGTAGATCGAATACCCAGCCAACTGAATAAGTACCTGTTCCTCGTGATTGGGGATCTGATCTTGTGGCACCTGTGTTAGGTCCAAGGCAGCCATGGAAGTTATAAGTGCTATTTGTTCCAGTCTTTCTTGAAGTTGCTCCAGGAGTGCGTCGATGAAGATGTCTTTAGCTTTCTGAACTCTTTCGTTTCTGTCCTCGGTATCTATTTCCAGCTTTTCTGCAAGTGATGGCACTTTGGACAAGAATGGCCCCGCTCGTGTTTTCATCCCCCCCAAAATTGAGAACGGTCGATTCCAGTTGCGGTTGGACTGCCGAAAGTGTATTGTTTTTTCTCTGACACAACCTTTGATATGTATTATGCAATATCAGACATAGGTGCTCTACATAGTTTGTTCAAATCATGTCACTGGGATCAAAGGGTCACTCCTCAGTGCTTTATTTAAACTGTTATAAACTGGGAAAAATTTTAAAATCTCGGAAACACAAAATCAGAGGGGTCTTATATGTCAACGTAGCACTCAAAGGAAGCAGTAAGAAAACCACGATTTCCTTCTTTCTTCAATCTGTGAATATGTGCGTTGGCCCGTTAACGTTTTCTTTTAACGACTTCTCCTCATGGGAGGACAGATTGCAATCAAACTGCTCATGAATGATCTAAGGAGACGCTCTTTCAAATTGGACAAACATTTGTCCGTTGCATGTGAAGTTCACCAGTGTTAAACATTGATTTTATAAATGACAAATTAAAAAAAGTTCGCTCTTTTTGACATACCAGTATATTCTTGCGTTCCTGGCAAACCGTTATAACCGTTTCGCACAGGTTTGCTAAAGGGCCATCACAAAAAAGTAGCCCATGGTGTCTCTTCATTGTACAATATGACGACCATGGCTTTCAATACAATTGTGTTTTTCCTAATATTTTTGTAAGACCTGTAAATACTATCAAATCCTCTGTCAAATCATTTAGAAGGTTTTGCTGATTGCTTCATGGCTGCTTGACGAAGAAATGAAATTTGTGTTTAAATTTCATGATTAGGTGTCGAATATTCATTTAAATGTTCACAAATGTTCCTTTTGAGTTTCCTACCAAACATTTGCACATGATTTCATTTCACTGAGCTTGATTGCCGCCATTGAAACAAATAGAAATATGTCTTAAAGCCGTGGTATTTTTATAATGTACCATTATTTGCAACATTAATGTAGTGAAATCGTTAATACTCAATTGACAATATATATTCTACAATCTATATAACATTTGGTCAGAACATGTGTCTAGATGAAATCTCGTCTAAGTTATAGCTGGTTCGTGTGCGCTCAAATACTAGGCCTCTAGGCAAAATTTAATACTAATAATCACGATTTTTTCCTCATAATTCGGAAACATGTTCGGAGCATTTATTCTAATGATATTTCATTTGTATTCGACAATGGTTCCTGTCCGCTGAAAAAACATGGCCACATGGGGTCAGAGCGAATTTCCGTATATGGCGTAGTGCAACCTGGTTAACTCTCATTTTGCAAAATTGAACTTCTTTTATCTTTTCAATAAGTTTTGTCATGCTATATCAGCTATACATATAAAAAAATAATTATTATATGCAAATTGTCAATAGTTTATGTTGCATATCACATAGTCGTCAAGGCAGCACATCTACAAAACTGTTACTATTGTTTGGTTGACACCTTTGGAACTCCATTTTTGTCAAAATATTTTCACATGAATGTATTTTTCAATTGTCTTTATTATAAAATAATATAAATACAAATGAGACTTTGATCTTAATTGACGCTTTTGGGCGGATACATTATGGAAACAGAGCACGTGTTCAACCATCAATAAATCAAATACTTAATGTTTGAAGATATACACTCTTCTAACATGATTATTCTCATCTGTACTAATTTCTGCTGACCGTTGTAGATGTATGTCTTTACAGGAACCTTGTGAGCACTCTGGACGTTACTGCTAGTATTGACACCTAATGCTCTAAATGTTGCACGGTAAACATGCAACATCTCTCTATCGCCGTTTCTGCTACAAGCATTCACATCACACTTCAAACATGTATTTGGGGTTACTGTGTGAACTCTGACTTGCAATAAAAAAGAAAATTTATCCTTTGCAACTTTCAAGTTAAATTTTTGTTCCTCTTACATTTGGTGTAATGTCCAATGTCTAATTGCTGAGGGTTAGTCACATATATGTGACTACTGTATTGATTATCTTCAAAGCTTTTTATATACTTTCTTATTATCAAGTTTACCAAGGAGCAATGTGATTATTGTATGATAGTACAGGTCACTGTGCTTTAAGATGGTTTTATTTATTTTTCAATCCAAGTTTGAAACATGTTTAAAAAGTGTATACATGTAAACATGCGCTGTCTTGATTTATATAACCAATTTTACTGTCTGAATATTTTGTATTTCACCAATGTATTCAATATGTGGAGGGATATAGTTGTTTGTCCGTCAATATATCCGTCTGTCTATATCTTTGAAACTGTTTACGGGTTCATAAGTGTATAGATATCAGGATAAGTACCATGCATATGAACCATTACCTTTTTTTTTAAACCTATCATGTTTTTGTATGATGCCCGTCTGACACAAACCTTTCAGGCATTTGTCTCAGATACTATATCATATTTCAACATGAATCGTCATAGGTGTGTGGCTCTCATTTCTGAGTCAGTGAAAAATCTATCGTTGGATATGCAACAGTTAACAATATATTTTGCAACTGTTCTTGATGATATTAATATGTTTATGCGTACACAAGAGGCCATTATTTAGTCTGTGAAAGTATCATATAGAGAAATACTGCAAGAAATATGGGACATGCGTAACACATTAAATGATTCTTAAGATTAACTAGAAAATACAAACTTGAAAGAACTGTTTTGAAATAAGGATAAAATTGCAAACAGCTCTCAAGAAAGAAGTTGACATTTGCGTCAGACTGATTGATAAATTGCAACAATTTGGTGAAAGCTATATAGGAAAAAGAGCAGCGAAGAAATATAGTTCATAGCTGGCGAAAATACCTGGAAAAAAATCTGAGAAATATCTGAAGGACAACCTAGTAAAGGGCCTGAGTTAATTAATTTCAGGCAAACATTGACATTGATGACTACCTGTACAAAACGTCATGTTAAGGGAGGATTGTAGTAATGAATCTAAACAAGGCGTTGACAGGGAAGATCAATTCTGTTTATTATGTTGACCTAGCGGATGAAACAGATTGGTCTTGCATCATCATATGTATTTGCAGCCTGACTAATGGCAATGTTTTTTTTTCTTTTATATAAATGCCGAAAGAGTTACGCTGCTTGACCAGCGATATGATATAGTCAGCTAATACGATATGTTTGGTGATTCATGGGACATTTGCAATATTACACCAAGTGAGGTGGCAGTGTGTGTTGGCAATGATGTGCAGTTTATCTCTGTGTTAAATGGCCAGCTGATAAATTGGAGCAGTTTTTGTTATGTTTTGTTATTTTATCTAGTTATAGTCTGTTTGTCGTACAAATGTACATAGTCTTAGTAGTATCAAAAATGAGATAAGACACTTATATACAATCAAGTCAAGAGCACAAGCGTGCAGTTTCTAAGACGTTTATTTTACAACTGGCAGATAACTTGTGCTAGTGCCGGGTAGCGGTCAGTGGGCATGCGCGTAGAGATAAACATGCAGACACGTGTTCGACATATATTACAGTTTTCAGTTGCCACGTGATGTTTTCAGTATTGACATCCTGGAGCGTTGCACGTCACCTCTGGTGCTGCGCTATACCATTACACTCGGGCTACTTTCATGAAAAAGCTGTTTGAGAATACAGAATGTGACCTAATAAATTAAATATTTTAAATATATTTTAAAATTATACGTTCTGTAAATACATGTATGAATAAGTAAGTAAACATGAAATAAGATATTTTTCAAACTTGTTTTAACTGTGGTGATATTATTGTAAGATTATTCGTAATAAACACAAGTGTTAATGTATTTAATCTTAATAAACGTTTGTTTACAACGTTTAAAGAAATGCTTTTTGCAGTATTTAAATGTGCAGTGAGTTCGGGTGGGGACAAAAGCTATGTTATCAGACCAAATTTCTCACCATTGCCATGAAATGTCACCCTGATAATGACCTTCACTGACCCTTAACTAAAACAACATTGGGGTGTTCATGTTACATGTACTGGACACCTGCTTGTCTTTGGAAAAACTTTCGATACTGTCAAACAGGTGGATTGTGGGGGGGGGGGACAAAAGAAGCTAGCAATTCTGTTTTCACCAGAAAAAGACGGAATGTGCTTCCCATTTTTAGTCTGCTCCAACCCAAATATTGACCAGATAACGGTGGATCTTTATAACTACAACAAAATCATTGTTCTCCAACAGTTCCTACTGGTGAATATGTAGACAGTGTTCATTGTTTTGTTAATTGTTTTGTTAATGACTATTACAGATTTATCTTGCAAATCAGTTTTAGTTTACCAAGTTTTAAAGGCAGTTGACAATCCTTAATACCCTGGTCCATGATTGTCGGGCAGGCTCTGATGTGGGTGGAAGGCGTCAAACTGGTGGGCGCCAGTCAATAACATAAGTTTGTATTGACCAAACGTGAGGAAACTTCGGTTGGGATATTATTTGTGTTGTTTCGAATCAAACTTAGTGTTACCATTACTTAAAATGGAAAAACAGTTTCCCTGTCTATTGAAAAGTATCGGCTTAACGGGGGGGGGGGGGGGGCGGGACACAATTACTTATATAGAAAAATGAAAACGTTGTAAACACTCTAGACATATGTAGTGCCATATTTATTTACCCTGTTAACGATATTTGTTTTAAGAGAATTTAACACAGTTAACAATCTTATTGGTCTTCAAAAAGTATGTATTTTATGATATAATGCAGTTTAGCCTGTATGCTGCAGTGCAATATTTTTTACAAAAGCTTATGTTGCTTCTTTTAATATGATCACAACTATGAAAGTATTATTTTGTGATGTACCGAATAAAGTGACGTTTATGCGGATCGTGTAAACGAACATTATGTCCATTCATTTCCTGTGTCGAGTTGTATGCAAGGATATTTTTATATTCGTAACAACCGGTCTTATAACTGATTGATATTGTGTTTGTTTGTAGTAGTTTAGTAAAATTTGTAATTCGTTGTCGTTAATTTTCGAGAACATTATATCATGATATATTAATTGGAAAACCACTTTAATCTTGAATTGTTATATTAAATTTAATGTACCAATAACATAAATAACGGTTTATTGTACGTAAGTACTCAAATACTATTTGTTTATTTGTGATTTTGGTGTACAAATATTGTTTAATGAAACAAACAGCGAAACAAAAGACCGGTAATTGTTATCACTTGCGTATTTATGCAATTTTGACTAAATATGTTTGATTTGGTTTACATATAAGGCAAGTAAGAATATAACATGCACGTAACTGCGTATTGGGAAAAAACTTTCAGAAAACACGGTAGTTGTGTATTTAATGATAATATTAATGATGATGACGATGGCGATGATAATTATTGACGGTTGGTGGAGTTATAAACATGATCAAGAACCCGTGTCGCTAATTATATTAAATAACTCAAATGTAAGTGCCCGATAACTCATTATATTATATTTAAGTTTCCTTGATTCTCAGAGCAGCGTCACAGGGCTCCTAGATTTAGCTTGTTTTAGTGTATAAACTATGGGTGAAGGAACATTCAGAAGGCAAACAAAAGAGGTAGATTAACTGAGGAGGCAATTAAATAATTTAAAAAAATCCGATACCAAATGATGACGAATACAATATGAGAAAATGTTCGAGAAATACTGCCTTATATATAATCAAATAAAAAACATATCTATTACAGAAGATCAGTTTGGATTCAGGTGCAGTGCTTTGTATTTGTAGCAACAATTCTGATGTCCCGATTACTTTGTATAAGATTGACAAATCAGTGAATGCGAATGGATTTTGCCAAACATTGAACACGTATGCTGTTAATGACGTTGATGAGTGAAATATGCCCCGCTTTTCTTGCATGTTTTTCTTAGTATTAATTTCAATATACATTGTAATTATTTTCCTAGTGCGTTTCTAATTGAAGTGTCTTTTTCCAGTATGACATGACAAAAGCGCATCTGGTTATTTTGTCAAGCAGACTTCTTTCACATTTCTATTACGATAACATTTAAGCATAAACTCTGAAATCACTATGATGTGCACATTACCAACATTCTCTAGAGCTCGACAACATCAAACGTGCACATGTGAACTCTATAAGCTTGAATTATATGCTATAATTTGCGTTCAGTTGGAAAAGTGCATTTTTGCACAAGATTATCGAAGATCATATTATTTTATTTTTATTGAAGTACACAAGCACTTTCATTGCCTCATTTATTAATTCCTCTCTAAAAAGATGGCACGCGTAATTTTTGTTCTTGAAGCAGAACAAAATAATGTTCACCATTTAAATAAGTGAATTCTTTCCCAATAATGTTCACCATTTAAATAAGTGAATTCGTGCCCGTCGTTATACTGGTTCAATGTTTAATTTGAACAGTCAGAAATTGTCAGGTAAAACATATAAGGTCGCATATATTATTGACAAATTCGAATTAATACATTACATGTTGGGCTCTCCTCCCACCAATTACTCTTGCATTTTTAACAATTATCTGTCCATAATTCATGTTGATATTAACCATGAATTAGGAGAAACATTTTGTTTATGTTGAGAATTAACCCAGTTGTTTGCCTCGCTTTGGGATTAAAATGCTGCAGTCAATTTTGGTTTCTGACTTCCTTTGCCTTCAGAATATTAACTTTCAAAAATGTATTGAGAGTGATAGGATTCATTCATAATTCGATACTAATTTTCTACATTGTCGGTCGTCTTTGTGCATAATATATAATTGTTGAAGTGTCATCGTTAAAATAAAGTATCCTTCAAGTAGATCACACAAAGAGAATTAACTTAGAAGTATTACATTGAAACATTTGATTGTTATAGTGCCCTTGAAACTGTTGAATCGCTGGTTAACGTACTAGCTTTGGTAGACTTAGCGGTGGACTCGGTAAACAGTCCAATATTTACATCGATGACTGCTTTAACCTAGTCGACCTCTATACCTGCATAGCCTCTCTCCCTTTCTCCTCTCAATCATACAATAACTTAATGAGTAATTGTCATAAAACTTTATATTAATACCTTATACACAGGGATGGTATTTTTATGGCATGATTAGGTTCAACGTCACAGTTACAATAAATTTACACACTTGTTGATTATTAACTCGGTCTAAATGAAACCTTTTCGGAATGTCCATCTGGAATCTGGGTTATGTGTATAAAAAACTGGGTCACCAGGTCAAGTTTTCAAAAAACGTTAAACCACTCTGTTAGTCACATTTTTGGCCCAGTCGTCATTTTATCCTCGGTCAGAGTATTTAATTAAACACAATAAAAACGATATTCGAGAATATTTTCAGCCATAGAAACATTGGTGTATTTGTATAAAAACTTAAATAAAGCCTTGAAGTAAAAACGATCGTTTTCCTTTTATTTTAATATGAATGCTTGCTTTAAACTTAACATAATGTGTTATTTCATTTACATTTGGGGTTTTCTTTTTGTTCAGCCATTGCAGAATAATGACTTCAATTTCTGAGTTAACCGACACGCAGCCTACAGATATGCATGGACTGCAATTGAAGCATCAAATTAAACTAAAAGAAATCAAATTCCTGTAGACCAGTTAGATGTCCAGAGTTTTGTAATTACAGGACGAATATAAGAACCATGAGAGATCTACAATACTGCTGAAGCTTCACTAAATAAATACCGATATAGATATATATGCTAAGAATTCATCAAATGAAATAGAGCAAAACATTAAAGAGGACATGTTCTGGAGTATATTTCTATTTTAGAAGTTGAATGACTTAAAAGACGAATAAATAAATACATAAGTGTCCAATAAAAATTCCATTTATAAATGCACTTGTCTTTAGAACGAATCAACACACTTACATGCATCCATTAAAAGGTAGGGATAAAAAAGAGCTCTGCCTTAAAGCCAACATATAATGTGAGCACAATATACAGCAGACAGTTACAGTGCTGGGCAAATCTGGCAAGATATTTACTGCCCTGGGAAAGTCTGATCACTACATTTCTTTAAATCTAACCTGAAAAAAGACACTTTCTGACATGATTTAATTTTTCTTGTATTAACTTACTGCATATGTATGTTATAATTTTTAAAATGTCAAACACCATATAAATTCAATACTCTTTACGAAGTGCTAACATGTTTGTTTGTAAAATAATTATTTATGTTTTACATGTTGGTTTTGTAAATAGTTTAGCGAAAAACATTAGATTAAACAGTTTCGATATTGATTGTGAAAATTTTCTTTTTTTCTTTTATGCACACTACAAAAACAACTAGATTAAACACAATCCACAGAAATAAAGTATGTCTGCTTGCGTCGATTTCCCTTCTATGTCAGACTATTGTTATCACATGTATACATGTTAAGAAAATATATTGCCTCATAATAATATCATTTAAATATACCAGTTGATTGGGTTTTGTAATTCTTTCTATCGGTCTATTTGGTTTTATCTGTTTAATTGTGTAGCAATTTATTTCTTACTTACCTATCGAATGTATACAGGTCAAACTTCGACATAATAAACTTATAGAGAACCTTCATGTCAACCTTATCTGTTAATATTCCAATATGTTGTTGAACATAAGAACGTTGTAGCACGTTATTTTACATTTCAAGAAGTGTGTGTAGTTGCAAATACAAATAATATGTGTACACATGTTGTCGATTTTGTTATTATCTTATAAATTGTTGTGCTTGTCTTTAAACTTGACAACTAAGAAGCAATATATTGTGCTGTTTGACCATTTTTCATGATATTCAGTTTCCAATAAGCTGCGTTATAATATAATACGACCTTTTTAAGTGTTTTTAGATGTTTGTACACATGCAAATAAGGACATAATGTGTGAGCTGTTTGAAAGTTTCCATGTGTATGTATGAAATTTATTCAGAATTATGACTTCATCACATGTCTCATTTATGTAAAGTTATATTCAGACTTTTAAAAAAAGAAGAAATATATGTAGAAATATTTGGGGGAAGTGATCTTTCGAGTATTGATAACTGAATTAATAATAATTAACACATACATGGACATTATTTTTAAATTATGCTAATGATAATATGTCAAGGTTAATAATAACATTGTGTTTTGTTTGTGAAGCTTAAATGGGCAAACAAGATGGACAAAAGTCTGCATATTTTATTTTAAGATCAAATGTATTTTGGTAGAGAAGTTCGAACTTAATAGATGTTATATTCCACCATGAGACAATCCGATTGTGTGTAGGTATGTAAAGGTGTTTCAGTTTGCATTTCAGTACACTCTATGATATTTTTGTCGATTTAACAAATGAACATGTTCAAACAGCAGACATGAAAAATCTATTAATAATAGTTATATATAATTTAAATGTGTGGAATGGCTGTCATAAACAACTATAATCGTATGTTATTACTCTTTTAATGGTATGTACCAGCAAGAAACTAATTTATGTGCAGTAAATGAAGTGTACATTACTTTACGGTGGGCCAAGCTGACTTAGATAATGGTTTAAAAACACTATGTTAAAAGTTTGGTGAAACACTTTGATTCATATTTGTGTTGTGATTCATATATGTAGTTGTGAACTGTAGTATAACATGTTTACCTATGTGACACTCACTCGTGCAACTCTATATGCGAAATATATTTGCAACAGCCCGGTCGTACTTTCGACAAGTGGGAATGTGAAGGGAGTACGCACAAAAGGTAATCAAGCCTCACAAGCTATCCATTGTCAAGCTACAAACTTAAGAACCAAGATTGTGAAGGCATGCAATAATATCATACCTCTAAGATAAACAGTTTATTATTTCATAAAACACACCAATTCTGTGAATTTATGGACCTGCTGTATGAATATTAAGAAGTCAAACTCTAGCTGCTAGAGCAGTATTGCATTCCCATTATATACAATTACTTGGTCCTTTACTTAAGGCAAGTTACCAATGGCCTAAACAGTACAAAACAGCTAAACAGTACAAACAGTACAAAACTATACTAAAACTACATAAACACATATTAGAATAAAGCTGGGGTCACCGCCTTGGAACGGTCAATGCAAAGCATTGGGGGTTTAAACCGGTTTTAGAGCGCTAAACCTCACACTTGGCCCAGCAATATTCATGATACATATAAGTGTAAATAAAATTTAACTTCATAGCATTGCAACTCAAATTAAACAATAATAAAAGGGAATTAAAACGCATTCAATTTTATTACCATTTAATTACTCAATGGTAGGAAAGAGACCAGAGCAACAGATTAACAACTTTATGAGAAATGATGAAATGAAATTAAGAACAAGTATCAACTACATCACTTCTTTTTAGAAAATGATTAAAATATGCCAGAAGACTATGTACTGCTTTATAGTCTCACGCATTCTGTAAGAAGTTTATCAGTTACAAAACACAAAAAAAACTGTTGATTCCAAATCTACTTTCAACGGACCAACGATTTCTCAAATCGGGAAGCCATGTTGACAAGATCAGGCACACTTCAGAGGCTTACAGGCTGCTATAGGGGCTTACATGTACCATGCAATGTAGAAAGAATCGGACAAGAAAACAAATGGGCCCTGTCAGGGTAGCTCATCACTTCCAGTCGCAACCTTTGCCTTTTGCAGGCTTAGTGAACTCTGATATGAAAACTAATAAAGGTCAGTAAATTTGTTTGTTAATGGATTTGCTTGCTTTTAGGTTTAAGCTATGGATATTTAATTGTAGTTTCTTTATACTGTTTGGTTGTGTAAATGTGATAATTGTGCTTCATAAAACATGCATGGGTAAAGAATAACCTGTTTCCCCAGGTTGACGGTGTCGAAGCAAAAGTCTTTAGGCTATTTCTGTGGTGGTATCATCTCATAATAAGCATCTTGAAATGTACATGTATTTCCCAGGTGGATTTTTTAGACACTACAACCGTTAGGGTAACTATGTGATGTTTTTCCAACAGTTAAGAGGTTAAATTATTTTCCTCAAGCGGATCATACAACAGTTCTTTGTGTCACTTTGTGATGTAACTCGCGTTGTTAACAGTTTTTACCATATTTTCGCAGGTGGCCGTAGTCGACACAGCAGCCGCCAGGGAAACTAGGAAATGTTTCCAGCAATGTCAGTATTCCAATACATAAATCCTATTAAATAGGAACAGTTTTATATGTACCTAATAAAAAGTAGAGAGATATCGTGTATTCCAAAAAAACTCTTATGATAACTCCACACAAATACAAAGACAAGAGGCAATATGACCAAATCAGTTTGTTTTACACACGGAAGGTCTTTACTTCACTTATTCGCAAAATCAGCTAGATTCCGCGCTCCATAAATCGACAAACTTTTGTATATTATTTGTCTCTTTTACAAGTATCCGAATAACAGATCATCTTTGAAAAGTGTTTACACTTTCTGACAAAGTTCATTATTTGAATGTTTATTATACAGTTTAGGTGTAGCCGTGTGCTTCAAATTGCAACAAATAGCAACGGAAGATGTTTTAAGGATAATCTGACTGGTTACAATGTTAAGCGAGCCAAGGTTTGTAAGTTTTTACTATGCTTGGCGCCCGTATCAGCATTATGGTAGGGCTATGACTTCCGTAAAGGCGATAGTTTTTACTTGGAACATCTCTTCTCGTTTTAGCCTTTTTGTACTGACCAGTACGTTATGGTAAACTTGCAATAACTTAAATTCTCTCTACATCTCCTACGTAACAAACGATTCGTTTACATTTGTGCTATGGATTTTTATAAATATTTAATAACCAATTACTGTATCTGGGAAAAAAATTATGCACCCTTTTATTCGTATACAACTCCGATTAAGGTATGCTTGCATGAAGAATTTTTTTTATAAGGTTTGCGTGCAACATGTTCATATCATTTTAACTTCTAAAGTACTTCAATCTAAGGGCATTGTCCTAGGAAGACACATTCCAATTCACATAATTAGAACATAGAATTTAGCAGAAGTATGACCCTTTTTGTACTAAGACATTGATGTTAACATTTTAGAGTGCAATAACTCTAGCTGCCATGTAGAAATAGCATATGGTTGCACTTGGGGCAAGTTGGATGCAGGTAAAGGTCACTAGTGCTATAAAAATTTGTGTAAAAAACGTTTGTGTACAAAAACTACAGTAATTGTAAAGGTATGTGTGTAGGACGGTAACATGTTGATTGAGCGAGGGATTTGGTTTGGGGCTAGTGGGTTCAAGTTAACTGTTACTAAAAATAGAAAATCAGTTTCCTGTCATTCACTTCAGGTTTGAGGTAGGTATGCTGCTGTAATTTTGATTATAAATAGCTTATATGCAGACATGAGTTGGGATTGTATTGGGTTTCAATTTGGTCAAGGCCACTTTTACTTAAGATAGAATAATGGTATCCAGTTAATAGTTTAAGTCTATAACGTATTGTCAAAAAATCGTCCATTTATGGAGTTCATTTGCAGACATTTCTTTCGAAGTTAAAAATATTCTTATATATTTATTTAAAAAGAGAAAATATTATTGTTTGGCTTGTTCACATGTCTTTACTAAAAGTTCATACTTTAGTTTACATAAACTGTATTACTACTACTGATATTCAAGTTCAAACACATTTTTGTGGTATGGTTACTTACACAAAAAGCGTAAATCATCTATCAACATAAAACAATCGTGGAGCTTGCTATATTGCGACAGACCATGTTTGAATGATATATACTGATTACTTTATTCTGAAAACAACAACAACGTGTTTTGAAAGAGCAGTCTTGTTTTGTTTCTAGGGATCTTTTCGTCGCCAGTTCAAGCTTAGTAAACAATGCCCAAATCCAATGTGAAAGTCTTTCTTTTGCCTTTGGGATAGTGGTGACATATTTAATATTGTTTCTTCCTAGCGATTAGTTGGGCGTTGATGGATCCCTAGACTTATTTTCGATGTTGAACTAGTACAGTTCAGGCTCCGACAGAAGCCACGTTGCCCGAACCTTCTTAGTATCAGGGTGGAGTCATGATGCTTTTGATGTGACAACTCTGTCTTGGCTTCTCCTAACATCAGTAAAGTTATTATAACAATACAATCTGCTGCATTGGTATTTAATATGAAATCATTCAACAAAGCAAACGCATATGCGTTTTATAACGTTTTTGGTTATAAAAGGGATGGCGCAATGTGTGTTGTATTTGTGTATTATCCATTAACTTGTAGAAATGAGATCTAGTCATTTAATTCTTAAAAAACGTTGTTTTCAGCAACAGTCAACAGTAACAGTCAACATTGAAGC